>NC_035442.2:96893579-97193579 GCF_002127325.2 Helianthus annuus
TGTAAGTTATCACGAACTTTCTTTACCTTGTCAGTTGTCTCCAGAATGAGGTCAGGTCCAGTAATCTGAACCTCACCTATCTCATTCCAGCAGACTGGTGAACGACATTTTCGACCATAGAGAGCCTCGAAAGGAGCCATGTTGATGCTGGAGTGATAACTGTTGTTGTAGGAGAATTCAATCAATGGAAGATGTGAATCCCAACTACCACCGAAGTCGATCACACAAGCTCTAAGCATATCCTCCAAAGTCTGGATTGTTCTTTCAGTTTGGCCATCAGTTTGTGGATGATAGGCTGTGCTCAGATTGAGTTGGGTCCCCATAGCAGATTGCATGGTTCTCCAAAATCGAGAAGAGAAACGAGCATCCCTATCAGAAATAATGTTCAAAGGAACACCATGTCGGGATACAATTTCATCCACATAGATTTTAGCCAACTTTTCAGCAGGAAAATCCTCACGGATTGGCAAGAAGTGCGCTGATTTAGTAAGACGGTCCACAATTACCCAGATGGCATTATGACCTTTCTTAGTGCGCGGAAGTTTAGTAATGAGATCCATAGTGATGTTTTCCCATTTCCAAACTGGAATCTCTGGTTGCTCTAAAAGACCATAAGGATGTTGGTGTTCAGCCTTAACCTTAAGACAAGTAAGGCATTTTGAAACGTATAAGGCAATGTCTTTCTTCATACCAGGCCACCAATACCGAGTACGAAGATCCTTATACATTTTGTCTGAGCCAGGATGAATAGAATAACGAGACTTATGGGCCTCATCCATAAGCAAAGCACGAAGGTCATCTTGGCTTGGGACCCACAAACGGTCCATGAAATAATACGATCCATCTTCCTTCAGAACAAGATCAGGCTTAATGTGATAGGGTAATTCCTTACCCATCAAGTCTTGTGAAACACAAGCATGCTGAGCCTGAGAAATGCGCGCTTGGATATCGGATCGAGCTTGGATAGCAGATTGATCACGAATACAATGAAGCAGAGTACGTTCCTTACGACTTAATGCGTCAGCCACGACATTCGCTTTACCAGGATGGTAGCGAATTTCGCAATTATAGTCGTTTAGGAGTTCGACCCAACGTCTTTGCCTCATGTTGAGTTCCTTCTGGTTGAAGATGTGCTGGAGACTTTTGTGGTCAGTGAAAACCACGCATTTTGTACCGTACAAATAGTGTCTCCAGATTTTGAGAGCGAAAACAACTGCACCTAACTCAAGATCATGAGTGGTGTAGTTTCTCTCATGTACCTTCAATTGTCTAGATGCGTAGGCTATGACTTTGTTCCTTTGCATCAGAACACAGCCAAGACCCAATTTTGATGCATCACAGTAGATGACAAAATCATCATTGCCCTTAGGCAAAGTTAGAATAGGCGCATCGCAAAGCTTCCGCTTCAAGGTCTGAAACGCTTCTTCTTGCTTATAACCCCATTCAAAGGGTTTGTTCTTCTGAGTTAGAGCAGTTAGAGGAACTGCAATCTTCAAGAAGTTTTTAATGAAGCGGCGGTAATAACCCGCAAGACCAAGGAAAGAACGAACCTCAGTAGGAGTAGTTGGCGTATCCCAATCCTTAATCGCACTGATCTTGGAGGGATCTACATGAATACCTTGTTCGTTGACAATATGTCCCAAAAATTGAACTTCCTTAAGCCAAAACTCGCACTTGGAGAACTTGGCAAAAAGTTGCTCTTTCTTTAGGAGTTCCAGAGTAAGACGAAGATGGTGCTCGTGATCAGCTTGCGTCTTAGAGTAAATCAAGATGTCATCAATGAAAACGATGATGAACTTATCTAAATAAGGCTTGCAGACCCTATTCATCAAGTCCATGAAAACAGCAGGAGCATTGGTCAAACCGAATGGCATGACTGTGAACTCATAATGCCCATATCGAGTGCGAAATGCTGTTTTGGGAATATCCTCTTCATGCACACGAAGTTGATGATACCCAGAACGAAGATCAATCTTCGAAAAGCAAGTAGCACCCTGTAATTGGTCAAAGAGATCATCAATGCGAGGTAGGGGATATCGATTCTTGATGGTAAGCTTATTCAGCTCACGATAATCGATACACATTCTGAAAGATCCATCCTTCTTCTTGACAAAAAGAACGGGAGCACCCTAAGGAGAAAAGCTAGGACGGATAAAACCTTTGTCAGAAAGCTCCTGAAGCTGCTTAGATAGCTCTTGCATCTCAGATGGTGCAAGGCGATACGGAGCTCTAGCAATAGGATTTGCACCAGGTACGAGATCGATATGGAACTCGACTTGGCGTACTGGGGGTAGACCAGGTAATTCTTCAGGAAATAGCTCCGGATAATCCCGAACAACAGGGATATCTTGAATAGGCTTACCTTGGTCTTTATCTGCCGTAACATGTGCCAAGAAGGCCACATAGTTCTTTCGCAGATACTTCCGAGCTTGAGAACAAGACATAAGCTTGAGGCTACTAACAGGTTTCTCACCACGAACCTGTAGGATCTCACCTGACGGGAGCGGCACACGAACGATCTTCTCAAAACAAACCACTTCTGCGCGATGCTTGGCTAACCAATCCATACCCACAATAATGTCGAAACTTCCAAGACGCATAGGCGTGAGGTCAATAGGAAAAAGATGGTTGCTAAGGTTTAATTGGCAGTTGCGAAGAATGGAATTAAGAACAATGGGTTCACCGTTCGCAACTTCAACAGTCAAAGGTTTACCTAGTTTTGTTCTAGACACGCGAAGCAATGGTTCGAAAGATAAAGACACAAAACTTTTATCGGCCCCTGAATCAAAAAGAACAGACGCAGGTTGATTATTAACTAAGAACGTACCGTTCACCACTTCGTTGTCTGCCTGCGCCTCAACAGCATTCATATTGAAAGCTCGTCCACGAGCCTGAGCCTGAACTGGATTTGCATTAACCAGCCTTGGACACTGGTTTCGATAATGAGTCAGGTCTCCGCAATTAAAGCATGAGCCGGGAGGGTAGTGAGGTCGTGCAGCTTGCTGTTGAACAGGTGGTTGAGCTACCTGATTTCGAGCAAAACGACAAACTTCTGCAAAATGACCCGACTTCCCACAGTTGGTACAGAAACGACACGGGAGTTGTTGCTGATGATGACTATTGCACCTATTGCACAAAGGTGCATTCCCTTCATATCGTTTCTTCGCGGGAGGCTGCGCTGGCTGATTGGGAGCTGCCTGGTTCTGTTGGGCAGTGATGGCAAAATTTTGGGAAGCCTTTCGCTTCCTAGAGCCCCTTGATGAGCCAGAATCCTTCCCCTTCTTACCTTTCTTGCTATCCTTCTTGTCAGAATCCTGCTTCTTACCCTTGTCACCCTTCATATGCAATTTACCCTTTCTGACCTGCGATTCTGTCAATGTCGCAGCTAACTCAATTGCCTGACGGACAGTGGTAGGTTTACTACCAGTAACGATGTCTTGCACAGAATCAGGTAGACCATCGATGTATCTTTCGATAGCTTTGTCAAGTGGGGTGACCATTGTTGGGCATAGCAAACTCAACTCTTCATATCTATCAGTATACGCCCGGTGCTCACCACTAACCTGTTTCAGATCGTCAAACTCCCTTTCCAACTTTCGCAATTCATGTCGAGGACAGAACTCACTCATCATGAGAGTCCTTAACTCAGCCCACGTTTGTGCTAAAGCGACTTCAGCACCACGATCTCTCATAATCCCGTTCCACCATGTCAACGCCCTCTTCTGAAAGACACTTGAAGCAAACTCGACCTTGCGATTATCAGGACACTGAACATGACGAAAAGTATTCTCAATGCTCTCAAACCATTGAAGAAGCCCAGTTGCTCCTTCGGTACCACTGAACTTGAGTGGTTTAGCCGAATTGAAACTCTTAAAGTTACAAGGAGCGTTCTGATTGACGTTTGCTTGGTTAAACTGAGCAATAAGATTCGGGAACGCCGCAGCTATATGCTGTGCGATGATTTCCGCCAGTTCGGCATTGGGTAGCTGATTTTCGCGTCGAGGAGGCATGCTAAAGAAAAGAGGAAAACACGAGAGGAAACGAGTGAGATGATTAGATGAAAAGAACGAGATGAAACAAAATCAATAAAGCAAGGATGGTGGTCATTCGTCTGTATCACAAAGCAAACAAATGACGCACAGTGACTAATCAAAGTAAATGGATCCATAAACAATGCTTAACGAAGACATGCTCGCCTATAAGTGAACACTCACCCCAAGAGTTCCCAGGTAAGAGTGACTGGTCCGATTATGTGGATTTGTACGAACACTCTAGCCTTAGACAGAAAACTCAGGGTACAGGCATTCACTCTTCCAGTTTGCACGTGTTCACATCATTTAGACCCAAACTTTGACGGGATTTTGAAAACTCGAAAGGCACAAGGCCAAAAGAATCATTAAAGCAAATGATAAATTTCCAAAATCAATTTGAAAAGTCAGAAGGGTTCAAAACAATAAAATAGATCATTTGAAAAATAGAGGATTGTTTTTCAAAAATCGTTTTAGAAATCTGGGTTCTTGTTTTGATGATCACCTAAGGATAGGTGAAGTGCATGTTTTAAAATCTAAACACAAGACAACTTGTGTTGGGGTCCTAGAAAGGTAATAGTCTAGGTCAAAGCATTACTAATAACCTAATTCCCTATAACCATTGGCTCTGATACCAACTCTTCTGTCACACCCCGACCACGTAAAACATCAAATCGTGGCGGAAACGTCGGGGAGTGTTGTAACAGAATTATTGTTTCACAACCATGGCATTTAAAGTATTATCTTATTCATCACCCGAGGGTGGAATTCATTGTTCAAACAAGAACCAACAAGCCACATTGTCTTAAAACTACAGAAATAAAGAGCACATGACGAAATTAAACTATGTCTAGTTTTGTTTTATGTCACTAAGGCCCAAGTCCACCCTAGCGTGTCACGATCATCCTACGCATTTGCTCCTGAAACACATGTGAAAATAAAGTACGTTAGCATAAAAATGCCATTGAGTAACATAGGTTTTGTGAAAATAGGATTCATGACTTAGGTTTTAGAAAAGGGTTGTTTAACAAAGTCAGTCATGATCCTTGTAACATGTTTTGTTTTATAAATCATTTGAAAAGCGATGATAAAGTAGATGATATGTGAAAAAGTAATGTAAGGTTTAAATGAATAACTAAGTAAAATGAGTTTGTATATATATATCTAACAGTGTTGTAAAACAATGTCTTGTGAAAAATATGTTATTTGTAAGAAAAATGAATAAGTCCAAGTTGAATGACTTAAATAAACCACCCAATGAAAGTTGCCCATGTCTAAACCATTTGCCCAATGTTATTGTGAAAACCATGTCAAAATGTATATATCAATATCAACATTGTCTATGTCAAATATCAATCATGTAATGTGTACTCAAAATGTCAATGTATGGTTAGTGAAATATGTATCAACTAAACCATAGGAAAAATGCACAAAACAGTGTATTGAAGTAAAACATGGTTTAAATCAACGCTATGTTTTGTGGAAAATGCATGCTATAATGAATACAGACATTTATGCGGTATTGTGAAAATGCATACATCCAAGCCTTGCAACTGTGGTGATAAACCTTTAAACAAATTAAAGGTCTATCTGTCTAAATGTTTTAATCGAATTCGGTCATTCCTTCCAATCCAAACATACCCAGGATTTCAGGAACGGGAGTTGTCAATTCCTATGGTACCATTACCTACTAACGAGCGGTGTGATCAATGTTAATGAATGTATATTGTCCCACTTAAACAAACCAAATGTCATACCCAAAATGTAAGCGTGAAAATGTCATGTAAAACAAATGTACTAAGTATGATGAACATACATAGCGTGAAAATATCATGTAAAACAAATGTATTAATGAACATAGCAAGTATATGATATGAAAGCATGAAAAGAATGAAAGTAACAAGTAGGCACATGTGTTTCACCCCAAAATGTTTGAAAAACAGTAAAAGAGGGGACTATGTACTCACTTGAGATTGCTTAGAAGTCGTAGGATAACCACCAAGCAATGCTAGAAGGTCACGGAATCAAACGGCACCTATAAAGGCATCTATATTAATAACCGGACCAATCGGAGGATCGGGTAGTACGAGGGTTCGCAAACCAAATAAGTGTGGGAACTTATGTAATATGGTTTGACAAAGCCTACATACTAAAACGAAACTTATCCTAAGTGCTTTTGACCCGATACGACCCGCTTAGGTAGCTTATGCTACTTTAACGCGTCGTTTGCGTAAAACGCGCTTGAAACGCCTAACTAGCCCTATGACAAGCAAGATATGCCTTAACACACTTAATATTGTTGCTAAATCAGTTTAGGTGTCAAAAATTATGTTACATAAGTTTAAAATGAATTTTAGTGTAAAAAGGGCATTTTGGTAATTTACCTAAAGCATAAGAACCACTTGTCATACAACTACTCAAATGGCGTGACCATAAGGTATAACCTTGAAAGGTTATTCCCTATACACTATGGTCACCTAATGTGTTTGGTCGGATCCTAATGATCGACCAAATGGGTCGGGTTCGTAAGCATAAGCGATTGCTTAGATCGCTTACCTTTACGACCCTAGACAAGCACAAAACTAAAAGCGACGAGCTAAACATGCTAGAACATGTTTAGAAAACAGGTTTTGGTATTAAAACAAACGGTTTTAATACCCTAAAGTAGTTTGGTTACAAAATGCGCAAGAAAACGCATTTTGACCAAAACTACGGCTCGTCACTAAGCCTAGATAACGTGGTAATCAGTAGGTATAGTCGCTAGGGACTATAACCAACGTGATTACGCTCACGTTATGAAGTTCAAACGAACTTCGCATTGACCATAAACTGGTCAATGCAGAAAGTCAAACAAAGTTTGACTTTCGGACTCGAAAAGCAATAAAAGAACGAAAGAATACTTACAACGGGTCCCCGCAAGATTGAATTCCGAGTACTCTCAGGTATGAAGTGTCAAAGCGCCCCAACTTAGAGAGCAACCTCAGAATTCAAGTGTGAGGGAAATGGGCAAGACATGGAGGGGTATATATAGGATTTGGTGAACCGTTAAGATCGTTCCTCACAAAGCGTGCTTCGATCTTGGCCATCCATGTGTACCCATAGTTTTTAAAAACCATTTGAGCCCATTATTTCAGTCCCCTGATTCGAAAATACCATTTGCAATGGGTTTTTGAGTGCATAACAGCTGTTAGCAGCTGTTAAAACTGTTTTTGCAGTTCTGGGGACCTCACGCGGCCCGCGTGAGAATTACCAAAATGCTAGGCGGGCCGCCTAGCCATGTCAGATCAGCAAAAACTTTGCAAAATGACAGTTTTGGTCCCTGCATGCGTTTAAGGCCATTTTTGACACGTTTAAGCCCCGTTAACCTCATTTCAAGGCTCTAAAATGAAGTTAAAGTATAGGGGACTC
This sequence comes from Helianthus annuus, assembly GCF_002127325.2. Taxonomy (NCBI): domain Eukaryota; kingdom Viridiplantae; phylum Streptophyta; class Magnoliopsida; order Asterales; family Asteraceae; genus Helianthus; species Helianthus annuus. The sequence continues at coordinate 96,901,016 of NC_035442.2, forward strand.
AAAACATGCTCAAAAATATCTCGGATGTCGGTTCGTTTGGTCGTACGATCGCGATGTTTGCTTAATTACGACGGAATGCGCATAAGCGCGAAAAACGATCCAAATTGCGCGACGAATGGATTTTTCTCATGCCAAACATTAAAACATAATATTTTAATGCTTACATAAATTTTTGGATGTCCGGAAGTATTCAGAACGTAAGATATGCGCGAAAGTGCAAACTTATGCACTTTTTGACGCTTTTAGTCCCTGAATGAGCATAAAGTTTATTTTAGCACACCAAACCCCTCAAAGCCTATTTCTAAGCTATGTAAAGGATATTTAAGGTGTGTTTAACTTATGATCATGTTCCGGAATGTTCGTTACAGTTCAGATTGGCATACTTTCGCAGTTTGTCAATTTTAGTCCCTGTAAGCGAATAAACTAGATTTTGCCATACCAAAGCCTTCGAAACTTATTTCTAAGTTATGTAAAGGTTATTTAAGGTATGTTAAGCATAAATTGATGTTCCGGAGTATTTGTTGCATATAACTGATTACGTTTTCGTACCAGTTTGCATATAATTCTCCAGAAAGCGATATAGGGTTTGAAATCGAATAAAAGCCAAAACATGAAAAACATCAAACATAAATAAACAAACATTGGGATCAAATAACTTTATTTCATTGATAACCGAACAGTTTACAATGACTACAAGCACAAATGTCACATAATCAGTAGGCATAGTCACAAGGGACTATAACCATCGTGATTACGCTCACGTTGCAAAGTTGAAATGAACTTTATCTTAACCAATTCATGGTCAAAGCAGAAAGTCAAACACTTTTTGACTTTCTTGCTTGAATACATAACCAAGCATGAAAGATCGATCACTTACAAAGGGTCCAAGCTTGGAAAGAGATCAAAGAAAACTGAGGTATGAAGCCTTCAACCAAGTGGGATAGCTTCAAATCAGAGATTGAGTGAAAGAAACTTGAATGAGCAAAGAATAGAGCAAATGAGGTGGGTATTTATAGGAAATCATGATCCATTTGATCAATGACAAGTGTTTTTGAGTGGATCAAAGCTTGATCTTGGCCCTACAAATGTTACACACTGATTTGGGGGCTTGGGGAGCACTTAAAGAAGCCCAAGGTATGCAAAAACCATGGTTAAAAAGAATGAGAACATGCTGTTTTGCTGAATACATTGAATTGGCCAGATGTGGCTGTCGCGCCCCGCGTAAGAGTAAGCATAGGCTTACGCGCCCCCGTGACCAACTTTCAGAATTTGTCAAAAACAGTCCCTGCATGCATAAAACGTGGTTTTTGATGCATTTAACCCCCGTTAACCCCATTTCAAGGCTCTACAAGGATGTTAAAGCATAGGGAACTTAAAATATGCTTGAAAATATCTCAGATGTCAGTTCGTTTGGTCGTACGGTCACGTTATTCGGTTAATTACGATGAACTTTCGAATGGAAACGAAAACGATCCAAATTACACGACGAATGGTATTTTTGCATTCCTATCACTAAAATAAAATATTTTAATGATTACAAGAATTTTTGGATGTCCGGATATGTTCAGAACGTAAGATATGTGCATAAATGCAAACTTATTGATCAAATAAGCGCATTTTCGCATACCGAACCCCTCAAAGATTATTTCTAAGCTATGTAACGGATATTTAGGGTATGTTTAGCTTATTTTCATGTTCCAGAATGTTCGTTGCTATACGAATCGATAGCCTTTCGCAGTTTGTCGCAAATAGTCCCTGTGATCGAATAAACTTGTTTTTGCCATACCAAACCCTTCAAAACTTATTTCTAAGTTATGTAAAGGTTATTTAAGGTATGTTAAGCTTATGTCACTATTCCGGAGTGTTTGTCGTGTTAAACTAATTATGTTTACGTAACAGTTTGCGTATAACTTTCCAGAAAGTGACTAAGAGCTCGAAATCGAATAAGAATTGATATGTGTAAAAGTCACAGGTATTTGTACAAATCCCAAGAATGAAACACCAAATTTCATTGGATTCTTATTTGTATGATGGTCGTATTGGCACAAATGTCACAGTCTCCCCTACTTTAGGAAATTTCGTCCCGAAATTTATTCGAAGTAGTCTGTCTGTATAGTTGTGTTAAACTATTGTCTTGCATGGAATCTAGGGCGTTATCTATTTGCATAGAGTAACCCATCAAGGATCTCCATGTAAGGCATAACTTTATCATTCCCTAGTGGATGCTTCCTCAGGTAATGCGGAAAGTAGGAATGGACTGTTATACCTATGATGCTCATTCTCTAAAGGATACTCCCTTGATTAAAGCAGTAAGTGGGAATGAGAGGTTTTATTAATGATAAACCAAATTAACCAATAGTTCTGTGAATATCCTTTAAAAGTCTAACTATTAAGAAAGAAAGATCTTGTAAGGATTGTCCCTTTGTTTCAGTGTCTTGTAAAGCATTCTTAGAAATCCAATCACGGATTCAAAAGAGGTACTTTAAGTGCCCCTTTAAGAATCCAACTATTAAGGAAGATTCTACAAGGACTTGTATTTCATTTCTCTAGTGGATATTCTTCAGAAGCAAAAATGAATGGATGATTCATTTTCTCCAATGGATTCTTCGTTAGAAGTGGAAATGAAAGATGAATAGGTTATTCATTTCCAATGGATATTTCTTCAAAAGCGGAAATGAATGGATAATTCATTTTCTCCAATAGATACTTTTATCAGAAACGGAAATGAAGGAATGCATAAGCTGTTCATTTCTCAATGGTTATTTCTTCACAAGCGAAAATGAATGGATAATTCATTTTCCTCAATGGATACTTCGTCAGAAGTAGAAATGAAGAATTGTTGAATAAGTTATTCATTTCCCGATGGATATTTCTTCGGAAGCGAAAATGAATGGATAATTCATTTTCTCCAATGGATACTTTTATCAGAAACAGAAATGAAGGAATGTATAAGCTGTGCATTTCTCAATGGTTATTTCTTCAGAAGCAAAAATGAATGGATAATTCATTTTCCTAAATGGATACTTCGTCAGAAGTAGAAATGAAGAATTGTTGAATAAGTTATTCATTTCCCGATGGATATTTCTTCGGAAGCGAGAATGGATGGATAATTCATTTTCCTTAGTGGGTACTTCGTCAGAAGTGGAAATGAAAGAATCAATACTGGACTATTCATTCCCTCAGTGGATATTTCTTTAGAAGCGAAAATGAATGAGCAATTTATTTTCCTTAGTGGATACTTCACCAGAAACGGAATGAATTTATTCATTTTCCTCAGTGGTTATTTCTTCAGAAGCGAAAATGAGCGGATAGTTCATGTCCCTTAGTGGTTACTTCAGTAGCAACGAAAATGACAAAATTAATGCAGGATTACTCATTCCCTCAGTGGATATTTCTTTAGAAGCGAAAATGAATGAACAATTCATTTTCCTCAGTGGATACTTCACCAGAAACGGAATGAAGTTATTCATTTTCCTCAGTGGATATTTTTCTAGAAGCGAAAATGAACGGTTAGTTCATTTTCCTCAGTGGATACTTCATCAGAAACGAAAATGAACACGGTTTACGAATGTATTATTCATTTCCCAGTGGATATTTCTTTCAGAAGAGAAAAATGAGTAGCTAGTTCATTTTTCGTCAGTGGGTACTTCATCAGAAACGGAAACGAATATAGTTAACTTTTGTTTCTTGTTTAAGTTGACACATGACATAATTATGTATGCATCCATAATTACGTAATTCCTTGCACAGTTCACACAGTTTATATTATAATGTGTAGGGGATAGAATCAATCGAACAACCTTGTGATAACTTTGACTAGATTACCATAGAGTTTCATTAATTAGGTCAACATATAAACACGTAAGCACATAATCACATAGTCACACAATTGTCAACTTGGTTACCAATTTGTTATTAATCTTGTTATTAACTTGTCGTCGATTTGTACACATGTGTGACACCTGTGTCACTATGACCGTCAAACAAATGTCAAACCAATGAAATTTTGTGTTTCATACTTGGTATTTGTGAAAATATGTGTATCATTTGCACATACCAATTCTTGTTTGATTTTGAACTCTATATCGCTTTCTTGAAAGTTTACGCGAACTGACGCGTTAACACAATCAGTATAACGCGACAAGCACTCCGGAACATCATCATAAACTTAACATACCTTAAATAACCTTTACATAACTTAGAAATAAGTTTTAAAGGCTATGGTATGGCAAAAACAAGTTTATTCGCTCTTAGGGACTATTTGCGTCAACTTGCAGGAGTATGCCTTTTCGTAAGGCAACGTACAGTCCGGAACTTGATCATAAGTTAAACATGCCATATATAACCTAAACATGGCTTAGAAATAAGCTTTGATAGGTTAGGTGTGCGAAAACATGCTTATATGATCTTACATGGACTAAAAGTGTCAAAAACGGCGTAAGTTTGCATTTTCTCACATATCTTACGTTCTGACCACATCTGGACATCCAAAATTTTTGTACACACTAAAATATTTTTATTTTAGTGATCGGCATGCAAAAATTCCATTCGTTTCGCAATTTGGATCGTTTTCGCGCTCGTTACGATTTCCGTCGTAAATAGCCGAACAACGCAACCGTACGGCCAAACGAACCAACATCCAGCATATTTTTGAGCATGTTTCATGTTCCCTATACTTTAACTTCATTATGAAGCTTAAAAATGGGCTTGACGGGTGTTAGAAGTGTCAATACGCGACGAAACAAGCTCAGGGGCCAAAACTGCCATTATGTGAAACTTGCTGGTCTGCAGGTCCTTACGGACCGTATGCACTGGACCTTACGGTCCGTAAAGCATGCCCAGTAACAGAAACTTGAATTTCAGCTGCAGTTTGATAATTCAGGGACTTTTATGCAATTCTCTTGTTTTGGGCTCCAAGTAAACGACTCTCCAAGTAATACCAGCTGTTCCTAACACTTGTATGGCTAGATTTCATTGCTTAATGGCTAATCAAAACACTTGTAATGATCTTGTTCATCATCTACAAGTATAAATAACCACCTTCACCTCCTCATTTCCTTGCTCATTCTCATCTTCTCTTCTTCACATCTGACTTGGGAGCTCTCTCAAGCATTGAGACTTTGTCTTCTTTGTTGAAAAGATAGCAAGGACCCTTAGTGAGCATTCTTTCATTCTTTTTATGGCTTTTCCTTATGTAGTGCAGAAAGTCAAACGTTTGGCCAACAGTTTGACTTTCGGTTTTGACCATCAATTGGTCAAGTCAAAGTTCAATTGAACTTTGACACGTGATTGTAATCACGATAAGTTATAATCCTTCGTGATTATAACCGCTGATTACCACGTTAACTAGGTGTAGTGTCGAGTCAAAGTTTCGGTCAAAATGCGTTTTAGCACGCATTTTGCAACGGAACTACTTTAGGGTATCAAAACACTTTGTTTTGATACCAAATCAGTAGGTTAGACATGTTTTGACATGTCTAACACGACACTATTAGTTTGTGCTTGTTTAGGGTCGTAAGTTAAGCGGTCTAAACAACCGCTTATACTTCCGAACCCACCCGTTTGGTCGATCTTTAGGATCCGACCAAGCTTAGTTAGTGATCATAGTTCATAGGGAATAACCACTGAGGTTATACCTTATGATCACATAGGATTGGTTAGTCATATGCTTGTTAGCTTGTATGCCCATAGGAAATGACCAAAATGCCCTTTTGAAGCATAAATCCGTATTTTGACTATGTGAATATAATTTTGACATCTAATCTGATTTAGAAACATGTTTAGGGATAATTGGGCATGTAAGACTTGGCTTAGCACATAGTTAACCATCCGGACATAGTTTTACGCAAACGACGCCTTATTGTAGCTTATGTTACCATAATGTGTCGAAACGGGTCAAAAGCACATAGGTAGACTTTCCAATCAGAATGTAAGGTCTATTAAATCATACCATATGATTTTAATTACTCGTTTGATTTATAGAACCTCATTCTATCCTATCTCCCGATTTAGGTCCGGTTATTTACATAGTTACCTATATAGGGTGCCATTTGATTCCCTCAGGTGAGTACATAGTCCCCTCTTTTACTGTTTTCAAACTGTTTTGGGGTGGAACACATGTGCCTACTTGATACTTTCATGTTTCTCTTGTTTTTATATCATATACTTACTATGTTCAATAGTACACTATTAGTACACGATTTCATTATGTTTTGCTATGTATGTTCACTTAACATGCTAGCACATTGATTTCCATGTACTACATTTTGTCGCATATGCTCATCCAGCATATGGACACATTGTTTTACATTTTGAACCGTTGTAATCATTTGATCATTTGAACCGTTGTAACCATTTGATCATGTGAACCGTTTGTAACCATTTGACTATGTGAACCATTAGTAACCGTTGATTATGTGAACCGTTTGTAACCGTTGACTAGATGAACCGTTGGACTATGTGAACCGTTGTGACTACTTGACTATATGAACCGTTGTGACTACTTGACTATATGAACCGTTTGTGACTACTTGACTATGTGAACCGATTGTAACCGTTGATTGACATGAACCGTTTGAAATCAGTTTGAACTGTTGGGTTAAGGAAGTGATTAGGTAACGGGGCGGGTGTAATGTGTTAAAAGCATGGTGGATACGCCGCTGGTACTTCCTATATATAAGTGCTTTTAACACATTATATATCGTTGCGTTATCTAGATCACTTGGGCAATGGTAAACAAAACAAAGTTGTAATACAAGGTTTTTCCAACAATATATTATACTATTCAAGTTTTTATTCCAAAAACGATTTACAAATCTGGATTTAATCAAACAAATGTTTTGGGGTTAAGAATCATGGCTACGAAGTTTTTTTTTTATAAATTATAACCAATTTGATTTGAGTTGGTTAATTATGTCGAAATACTATACTTTTCAAAACAGGGTTTTTAAATAAGTATTGCAGCATGCAAACTAGCCATGAATCTGAAACTCATACAAAACCTATGTACTCGCCGGCATTTTTATGCTGACGTACCTATTTTCACATGTGTTTCAGGTACAATAGTTGATGATGCTTGATGATGATATTGGTGTATTCTCACATAGGAATGGACAAGGCCTTAGCGACTTTAAAACTTGGAGAATAATAGTTGTATTTATCTAATTTGTATCAAAACATTAAATTCAGTAATTCAAAAAAACGAAACTATTTATTCCATGGTTGTGAAACAATGATTCTGTTACAACACTCCCCGACGTTTCCGCCACGTTTTGTTGTTTTACGTGGTCGGGGTGTGACAGAAAAGTTGGTATCAGAGCCAATGGTTATAGGGAATTAGGTTATTAGTAATGCTTTGACCTAGACTATAACCTTCCTAGGACCCTAACGCGAGTTTACTTGCGTTTAGTCATAAAACAATACCGTCACCTATCCTTAGGTGATAACCACAACGAGAACATAATAACGAATCCGCTTCGAAAATTAATCATCTGTTCTTGGATGATTGATTACTAGGTTTTGAACCTTCTGTTATAAGGTTTTGAACCCTCTGTTATATGGTTTTGAACCCTTCCTGTTTGATTCATCCTTGGCTTTGTGCCTTTTGAGTTTTCAAAATCTCGTCAAAGTTTGGGTCTAAATAATGTGAACACGTGCGAACTGGAAGAGTGAATGCCTGTACCCTGAGTTTTCTGTCTAAGGCTAGAGTGTTCGTACAAATCCGCAGTATCGGACCAGTCACTCTTACCTGGGAACTCTTGGGGTGAGTGTTCACTTATAGGCGAGCATGTCTTCGGTGATACATTATATTGACCTATTTACTTTGATTTGTCTCAGTGTCGTTTGTTTGTTTTAAGTAACGAACAAATGATCACAATCATTATGCTTGGTCGATATTCTTAACATCCAGTTTTGAATATCCAGTGACATCTCACTAATTTTCCCTCATGTTTCTTTACCCTTTTAGAATATGCCTCCTCGGCGTGATCAAGCTCAGGATACCGCTTTGGCAGCCTTAATCACTCAGCAAATCGCTGCTGTACTCCCGAACCTTATCACCCAGATAAATCAGGCAAACAATAACAATAACAATGTTCAGTGCACCTTTAAGACATTCAACTCAGCTAAGCCATCAAAGTTTTCTGGGTCCCAAGGAGCGACTGCACTTCTGCAGGGGTTCGAGAGTTTAGAGAGCAGCTTCAGACATGTTCAATGTCCAAACGAGCGAAAGGTAGATTTCGCATCCAGTGTATTTGAGAAACGAGCTTTGACGTGGTGGAACGGTGTGGTGAGAGATAGGGGTGCCGATGTGGCACTGGCTCAAACGTGGGAAGAGCTTCGAGCTCTGATGATGAAGGAATTATGTCCTCGTCATGAGATCAGAGTCTTGGAAAGGGAATTTGACGATCTTAAGCAAGAAAGCGGTGAGCATCGAGCCTACACGGACCGTTATGAGGAATTAAGTCTGTTATGCCCAAACATGGTCACGCCTTTGGATAAGGCAATCGAAAAGTACATTAATGGCCTCCCTGACTCAGTACAGGACATTGTGACTGGCAGTAATCCCACTACAGTTAGACAGCCCATTGAGCTATCCGCTACCTTGACTGAATCTCATATCAGGAAAGGTAAACTTTTCAGAAAAAGTGAGAAGAAACCGGTTGAAGAATCGAAACCAAGGGATGAACAGACTGAATCCTCCAAGATGTCAAAGAAGCGAAAGGCTTCTCAGAACTTCGCCATGGTTGCTCACAATGATCAAGCCATTCCCAACCAACCAGCTCAACCTCCTTCTAGGAAGCCCTACAACGGAACTGCACCTTTGTGCAACCAATGTAGCCTACATCATCATGCTGGTGTGAAGTGCCGCACATGCCAAGTTTGTGGACTCATAGGCCATACAACAAGAGTTTGCCCAGCTGCAGCTGCACCAAATCCAGCTGGCAACAATCCTGCTCAGGGTCGTTTTCCACCAGGTTCTTGCTTCAATTGTGGCAAGATGGGCCATTTCCGAAGAAATTACCCAAGGCTTGCTAATGCAAATGCAGCGCAGGGATGAGCATCTGACCGACGGAAAGACAACACTGTTTGGAAATAATCAAGCTTTTTGTATTATTTTCTTTTGTTGTCAAGGTCTAAGAAACAGTTGTTGTTGTTTATAAATAAAGCTTTTTAATTTTACATCGCAATATATTGTTATGGTTGCATGTATAAACAACATATCCCCTACAACACCGACAATTAAGGAGTCGCATTCCTTGAAGAACAAACCTATCCCCAAAATTTCTTCCATTTCATGATCTCTTGCGTCTACCACAAAAATCCTAAGTACCCGTTTCCTTCTAGGAAATGAAGTACAAGGCGCAAGTTACAACTCTGGACGAATACCCAATCCTTGATAGGATACCTAAGGGTATTTCCGTAAGTCCTCAATTGTTGTATACATTAATTCAAATGTGGTGATTCTTTTGTAATCAAAAATCAATTTTTGAAATATCATCCTATCTTTTCAGATAGATGTTTGAGGACGTTGAAGTCCATCGACTGGGTTCCTGGTATACCTCGAATGCCCATATTCAAATCGACGTCAAGTTTATAGCATTCAATAACAAGATAATAATCCAAGAGAAACATTTATGTGCCTATGTGTTTATATGTTAACCCAATCAATGATGTCTCAAGCTTGTCGTAATTCAATCCCTTTCACATCACAAAACAAACTGTGCGGACTGTGCAAGGAATTACGTAATTATGGAGGCCTACATAATTATGGAATTTAGTGCACAGAAACCACATCGAGTTTTGTCATGTGCCTTGAGAGAACCCTGTTCATTTCCAATTCTGATGAAGCATCCGTTGAAGAAAAATGAACTAGCTATTCATTTTTCACTTCTGAAAGAATATCCGTTGATGGAAATGAATATCCGTTTGTTTAATCCTTCATTTCCGTTCTGATGAAGAATCCGTTGAGGAAAATGGATCATCTATTCATTTTCGCTTCTGAAGAATATCCGTTGATGGAAATGAATATCCGTTTGTTTAATCCTTCATTTCCGTTCTGATGAAGAATCCGTTGAGGAAAATGGATCATCCATTCATTTTCGCTTCTGAAGAATATCCGTTGATGGAAATGAATATCCGTTTCTTTAATCCTTCATTTCCGTTCTGATGAAGAAGGAAAATGGATCATCCATTCATTTTCGCTTTCTGAAGAATATCCGTTGATGGAAATGAATATCCGTTTGTTTAATCCTTCATTTCCGTTCTGATGAAGAATCCGTTGAGGAAAATGGATCATCCATTCATTTTCGCTTCTGAAGAATATCCGTTGATGGAAATGAATATCCGTTTGTTTAATCCTTCATTTCCGTTCTGATGAAGAATTCGTTGAGGAAAATGGATTATCCATTCATTTTCGCTTCTGAAGAATATCCGTTGAAGGAAATGAACATCCGTTTGATTATCCTTTTCATTTCTGATTCTGAGGAAGCATCTGTTGAAAATGACTCCGTCCGTTCATTTTCATTTCTGAAGAATATCCGTTGAAGGAAATGAATATCCGTTTGGTTATCCTTTCCATTTCCGTTTCTGAGGAAGCATCTGTTGAAAATGACTCCGTCCGTTCATCATCTACAAGTATAAATAACCACCTTCACCTCCTCATTTCCTTGCTCATTCTCATCTTCTCTTCTTCACATCTGACTTGGGAGCTCTCTCAAGCATTGGGACTTTGTCTTCTTTGTTGAAAAGATAGCAAGGACCCTTAGTGAGCATTCTTTCATTCTTTTTATGGCTTTTTCCTTATGTAGTGCAGAAAGTCAAACGTTTGGCCAACAGTTTGACTTTCGGTTTTGACCATCAATTGGTCAAGTCAAAGTTCAATTGAACTTTGACACGTGATTGTAATCACGATAAGTTATAATCCTTCGTGATTATAACCGCTGATTACCACGTTAACTAGGTGTAGTGTCGAGTCAAAGTTTCGGTCAAAATGCGTTTTAGCATGCATTTTGCAACGGAACTACTTTAGGGTATCAAAACACTTTGTTTTGATACCAAATCAGTAGGTTAGACATGTTTTGACATGTCTAACACGACACTATTAGTTTGTGCTTGTTTAGGGTCGTAAGTTAAGCGGTCTAAACAACCGCTTATACTTCCGAACCCGACCCGTTTGGTCGATCTTTAGGATCCGACCAAGCTTAGTTTAGTGATCATAGTTCATAGGGAATAACCACTGAGGTTACACCTTATGATCACATAGGATTGGTTAGTCATATGCTTGTTAGCTTGTATGCCCATAGGAAATGACCAAAATGCCCTTTTGAAGCATAAATCCGTATTTTGACTATGTGAATATAATTTTGACATCTAATCTGATTTAGAAACATGTTTAGGGATAATTGGGCATGTAAGACTTGGCTTAGCACATAGTTAACCATCCGGACATAGTTTTACGCAAACGACGCCTTATTGTAGCTTATGTTACCATAATGTGTCGAAACGGGTCAAAGCACTTAGGTAGACTTTCCAATCAGAATGTAAGGTCTATTAAATCATACCATATGAGTTTAATTACTCGTTTGATTTATAGAACCTCATTCTATCCTATCTCCCGATTTAGGTCCGGTTATTTACATAGTTACCTATATAGGGTGCCGTTTGATTCCCTGATCACTCTAGCTTTGCTTGGTTGTTGTTCAAGACTTCTAAGCACCCTCAGGTGAGTACATAGTCCCCTCTTTTACTGTTTTCAAAACTGTTTTGGGGTGGAACACATGTGCCTACTTGATACTATCATGTTTCTCTTGTTTTATATCATATACTTACTATGTTCAATAGTACACTATTAGTACACGATTTCATTATGTTTTGCTATGTATGTTCACTTACATGCTAGCACTTTGATTTCCATGTACTACATTTTATCGCATATGCTCATCCAGCATATGGACACATTGTTTTACATTTTGAACCGTTGTAATCATTTGATCATTTAAACCGTTGTAACCATTTGATCATGTGAACCGTTTGTAACCATTTGACTATGTGAACCATTAGTAACCGTTGATTATGTGAACCGTTTGTAACCGTTGACTAGATGAACGTTGGACTATGTGAACCGTTGTGACTACTTGACTATATGAACCGTTGTGACTACTTTACTATATGAACCGTTTGTGACTACTTGACTATGTGAACCGATTGTAACCGTTGATTGACATGAACCGTTTGAAATCAGTTTGAACTGTTGGGTTAGGGAAGTGATTAGGTAACCGGGCGGGTGTAATGTGTTAAAAGCATGGTGGATACGTCGCTGGTACTTCTATATATAAGTGCTTTTAACACATTATATATTGTTGCGTTATCTAGATCACTTGGGCAATGGTAAACAAAACAAAGTTGTAATACAAGGTTTTTCCAACAATATATTATACTATTCGAGTTTTTATTCCAAAAACGATTTACAAATCTGGATTTAATCAAACAAATGTTTTGGGGTTAAGAATCATGGCTACAAAGTTTTTTTTTATAAATTATAACCAATTTGATTTGAGTTGGTTAATTATGTCGCAATACTATACTTTTCAAAACAGGGTTTTTAAATAAGTATTGCAGCATGCAAACTAGCCATGAATCTAAAACTCATACAAAACCTATGTACTCGCCGACATTTTTATGCTGACGTACCTATTTTCACATGTGTTTCAGGTACAATAGTTGATGATGCTTGATGATGATATTGGTGTATTCTCACATAGGAATGGACAAGGCCTTAGCGACTTTAAAACTTGGAGGATAATAGTTGTATTTATCTAATTTGTATCAAAACATTAAATTCAATAATTCAATAAAACGAAACTATTTATTCCATGGTTGTGAAACAATGATTCTGTTACAACACTCCCGACGTTTCCGCCACGTTTTGTTGTTTTACGTGGTCGGGGTGTGACAGAAAAGTTGGTATCAGAGCCAATGGTTATAGGGAATTAGGTTATTAGTAATGCTTTGACCTAGACTATAACCTTCCTAGGACCCTAACACGAGTTTACTTGCGTTTAGTCATAAAACAATACCGTCACCTATCCTTAGGTGATAACCACAACGAGAACATAATAACGAATCCGCTTCGAAAATTAATCATCTGTTCTTGGATGATTGATTACTAGGTTTTGAACCTTCTGTTATAAGGTTTTGAACCCTCTGTTATATGGTTTTGAACCCTTCCGGTTTGATTCATCCTTGGCTTTGTGCCTTTTGAGTTTTCAAAATCTCGTCAAAGTTTGGGTCTAAATAATGTGAACACGTGCGAACTGGAAAGAGTGAATGCCTGTACCCTGAGTTTTCTGTCTAAGGCTAGAGTGTTCGTACAAATCCGCAGTATCGGACCAGTCACTCTTACCTGGGAACTCTTGGGTGAGTGTTCACTTATAGGCGAGCATGTCTTCGGTGATACATTATATTGACCTATTTACTTTGATTTGTCTCAGTGTCGTTTGTTTGTTTTAAGTAACGAACAAATGATCACAATCATTATGCCTGGTCGATATTCTTAACATCCAATTTTGAATATCCAGTGACATCTCACTAATTTTCCCTCATGTTTCTTTACCCTTTTAGAATATGCCTCCTCGGCGTGATCAAGCTCAGGATACCGCTTTGGCAGCCTTAATCACTCAGCAAATCGCTGCTGTACTCCCGAACCTTATCACCCAGATAAATCAGGCAAACAATAACAATGACAATGTTCAGTGCACCTTTAAGACATTCAACTCAGCTAAGCCATCAAAGTTTTCTGGGTCCCAAGGAGCGACTGCACTTCTGCAGGGGTTCGAGAGTTTAGAGAGCACCTTCAGACATGTTCAATGTCCAAACGAGCGAAAGGTAGATTCGCATCCAGTGTATTTGAGAAACGAGCTTTGACGTGGTGGAACGGTGTGGTGAGAGATAGGGGTGCCGATGTGGCACTGGCTCAAACGTGGGAAGAGCTTCGAGCTCTGATGATGAAGGAATTATGTCCTCGTCATGAGATCAGAGTCTTGGAAAGGGAATTTGACGATCTTAAGCAAGAAAGCGGTGAGCATCGAGCCTACACGGACCGTTATGAGGAATTAAGTCTGTTATGCCCAAACATGGTCACGCCTTTGGATAAGGCAATCGAAAAGTACATTGATGGCCTCCCTGACTCAGTACAGGACATTGTGACTGGTAGTAATCCCACTACAGTTAGACAGGCCATTGAGCTATCCGCTACCTTGACTGAATCTTATATCAGGAAAGGTAAACTTTTCCGAAAAAGTGACAAGAAACCGGTTGAAGAATCGAAACCAAGGGATGAACAGACTAAATCCTCCAAGAAGTCAAAGAAGCGAAAGGCTTCTCAGAACTTCGCCGTGGTTGCTCACAATGATCAAGCCATTCCCAACCAACCAGCTCAACCCCTGCTAGGAAGCCCTATAACGGAACTGCACCTTTGTGCAACCAATGTAGCCTACATCATCATGCTGGTGTGAAGTGCCGCACATGCCAAGTTTGTGGACTCATAGGCCATACAGCAAGAGTTTGCCCAGCTGCAGCTGCACCAAATCCAGCTGGCAACAATCCTGCTCAGGGTCGTTTTCCACCAGGTTCTTGCTTCAACTGTGGCAAGATGGGCCATTTCCGAAGAAATTGCCCAAGGCTTGATAATGCAAATCCAGCGCAGGGATGAGCATCTGACCGACGGAAAGACAACACTGTTTGGAAATAATCAAGCTTTTTGTATTATTTTCTTTTGTTGTCAAGGTCTAAGAAACAGTTGTTGTTGTTTATAAATAAAGCTTTTTATTTTACATCGCAATATATTGTTATGGTTGCATGTATAAACAACATATCCCCTACAACACCGACAATTAAGGAGTCGCATTCCTTGAAGAACAGACCTATACCCAAAATTTCTTCCATTTCATGATCTCTTGCGTCTACCACAAAAATCCTAAGTACCCGTTTCCTTCTAGGAAATGAAGTACAAGGCGTAAGTTACAACTCTGGACGAATACCCAATCCTTGATAGGATACCTAAGGGTATTTCCGTAAGTCCTCTATTGTTGTATACATTAATTTGAATGTGGTGATTCTTTTGTAATCAAAAATCAAATTTTTGGAAGATCATCCTATCTTTTCAGATAGATGTTTGAGGACGTTGAAGTCCATCGACTGGGTTCCTGGTATACCTCGAATGCCCATATTCAAATCGACGTCAAGTTTATAGCAATCAATAACAAGATAATAATCCAAGAGAAACATTTATGTGCCTATGTGTTTATATGTTAACCCAATCAATGATGTCTCAAGCTTGTTGTAATTCAATCCCTTTCACATCACAAAACAAATTGTGCGGACTGTGCAAGGAATTACGTAATTATGGAGGCCTACATAATTATGGAATTTAGTGCACAGAAACCACATCGAGTTTTGTCATGAGCCTTGAGTGAACCCTGTTCATTTCTAATTCTGATGAAGCATCCGTTGAAGAAAAATGAACTAGCTATTCATTTTTCACTTCTGAAAGAATATCCGTTGATGGAAATGAATATCCGTTTGTTTAATCCTTCATTTCCGTTCTGATGAAGAATCCGTTGAGGAGAATGGATCATCCATTCATTTTCGCTTCTGAAGAATATCCGTTGATGGAAATGAATATCCGTTTGTTTAATCCTTCATTTCCGTTCTGATAAAGAATCCGTTGAGGAAAATGGATCATCCATTCATTTTCGCTTCTGAAGAATATCCGTTGATGGAAATGAATATCCGTTTGTTTAATCCTTCATTTCCGTTCTGATGAAGAATCCGTTGAGGAAAATGGATCATCCATTCATTTTCGCTTTTGAAGAATATCCGTGGATGGAAATGAATATCCGTTTGTTTAATCCTTCATTTCCGTTCTGATGAAGAATCCGTTGAGGAAAATGGATCATCCATTCATTTTCGCTTCTGAAGAATATCTGTTGATGGAAATGAATATCCGTTTGTTTAATCCTTCATTTCCGTTCTGATGAAGAATCCGTTGAGGAAAATGGATCATCCATTCATTTTCGCTTCTGAAGAATATCCGTTGATGGAAATGAATATCCGTTTGTTTAATCCTTCATTTCCGTTCTGATGAAGAATTCGTTGAGGAAAATGGATTATCCATTCATTTTCGCTTCTGAAGAATATCCGTTGAAGGAAATGAACATCCGTTTGATTATCCTTTTCATTTCTGATTCTGAGGAAGCATCTGTTGAAAATGACTCCGTCCGTTCATTTTCATTTCTGAAGAATATCCATTGAAGGAAATGAATATCCGTTTGGTTATCCTTTTCATTTCCGTTTCTGAGGAAGCATCTGTTGAAAATGACTCCGTCCGTTCATTTTCGTTTCTGAAGAATATCCGTTAAGGAAATGACAGGATTACGCCTTACATATCTCTGGTGGTTACTTAACACAACGTCATAGACAGACTCCTACGAATAAATTTCGGGATGAAATTTCCTAAAGTAGGGGAGAATGTGACACCTGTGTCACTATGACCGTCAAACAAATGTCAAACCAATGAAATTTTTTGTTTCATACTTGGGATTTGTGAAAATATGTGTATCATTTGCACATATCAATTCTTGTTCGATTTTGAACTCTATATCGCTTTCTGGAAAGTTATACGCAAACTGACGCGTTAACACGATCAGTATAACGCGACAAACACTCCGGAACATCATCATAAACTTAACAACCTTAAATAACCTTTACATAACTTAGAAATAAGTTTTAAAGGCTATGGTATGGCAAAAACAAGTTTATTCGCTCTCAGGGACTATTTGCGTCAACTTGCAGGAGTATGCCTTTTCGTAAGGCAACGTACAGTCCGGAACTTGATCATAAGTTAAACATACCATATATAACCTAAACATGGCTTAGAAATAAGCTTTGATAGGTTCGGTGTGCGAAAACATGCTTATATGATCTTACAGGGACTAATAGTGTCAAAAACGGCGTAAGTTTGCATTTTCTCGCATATCTTACGTTCTGACCACATCTGGACATCCAAAATTTTTGTACACACTAAAATATTTTTATTTTAGTGATCGGCATGCAAAAATTCCATTCGTTTCGCAATTTGGATCGTTTTCGCGCTCGTTACGATTTCCGTCGTAAATAGCCGAACAACGCAACCGTACGGCCAAACGAACCAACATCCAGCATATTTTTGAGCATGTTTCATGTTCCCTATACTTTAACTTCATTATGAAGCTTAAAAATGGGCTTGACGGGTGTTAGAAGTGTCAATACGCGACGAAACAAGCTCAGGGGCCAAAACTGCCATTATGTGAAACTTGCTGGTCTGCAGGTCCTTACGGACCGTATGCACTGGACCTTACGGTCCGTAAAGCATGCCCAGTAACAGAAACTTGAATTTCAGCTGCAGTTTGATAATTCAGGGACTTTTATGCAATTCTCTTGTTTTGGGCTCCAAGTAAACGACTCTCCAAGTAATACCAGCTGTTCCTAACACTTGTATGGCTAGATTTCATTGCTTAATGGCTAATCAAAACACTTGTAATGATCTTGTTCATCATCTACAAGTATAAATAACCACCTTCATCTCCCCATTTCCTTGCTCATTCTCATCTTCTCTTCTTCACATCTGACTTGGGAGCTCTCTCAAGCATTGGGACTTTGTCTTCTTTGTTGAAAAGATAGCAAGGACCCTTAGTGAGCATTCTTTCATTCTTTTTATGGCTTTTTCCTTATGTAGTGCAGAAAGTCAAACGTTTGGCCAACAGTTTGACTTTCGGTTTTGACCATCAATTGGTCAAGTCAAAGTTCAATTGAACTTTGACACGTGATTGTAATCACGATAAGTTATAATCCTTCGTGATTATAACCGCTGGTTACCACGTTAACTAGGTGTATTGTCGAGTCAAAGTTTCGGTCAAAATGCGTTTTAGCACGCATTTTGCAACGGAACTACTTTAGGGTATCAAAACACTTTGTTTTGATACCAAATCAGTAGGTTAGACATGTTTTGACATGTCTAACACGACACTATTAGTTTGTGCTTGTTTAGGGTCGTAAGTTAAGCGGTCTAAACAACCGCTTATACTTCCGAACCCGACCCGTTTGGTCGATCTTTAGGATCCGACCAAGCTTAGTTAGTGATCATAGTTCATAGGGAATAACCACTGAGGTTATACCTTATGATCACATAGGATTGGTTAGTCATATGCTTGTTAGCTTGTATGCCCATAGGAAATGACCAAAATGCCCTTTTAAAGCATAAATCCGTATTTTGACTATGTGAATATAATTTTGACATCTAATCTGATTTAGAAACATGTTTAGGGATAATTGGGCATGTAAGACTTGGCTTAGCACATAGTTAACCATCCGGACATAGTTTTACGCAAACGACGCCTTATTGTAGCTTATGTTACCATAATGTGTCGAAACGGGTCAAAAGCACTTAGGTAGACTTTCCAATCAGAATGTAAGGTGTATTAAATCATACCATATGAGTTTAATTACTCGTTTGATTTATAGAACCTCATTCTGTCCTATCTCCCGATTTAGGTCCGGTTATTTACATAGTTACCTATATAGGGTGCCGTTTGATTCCCTGATCACTCTAGCTTTACTTGGTTGTTGTTCAAGACTTCTAAGCACCCTCAGGTGAGTACATAGTCCTCTCTTTTACTGCTTTCAAACTGTTTTGGGCTGGAACACATGTGCCTACTTGATACTTTCATGTTTCTCTTGTTTTTATATCATATACTTACTATGTTCAATAGTACACTATTTGTACACGATTTCATTATGTTTTGCTATGTATGTTCACTTAACATGCTAGCACATTGATTTCCATGTACTACATTTTGTCGCATATGTTCATCCAGCATATGGACACATTGTTTTACATTTTGAACCGTTGTAATCATTTGATTATTTGAACCGTTGTAACCATTTGATCATGTGAACCGTTTGTAACCATTTGACTATGTGAACCATTAGTAACCATTGATTATGTGAACCGTTTGTAACCGTTGACTAGATGAACCGTTGGACTATGTGAACCGTTGTGACTACTTGACTATATGAACCATTGTGACTACTTGACTATATGAACCGTTTGTGACTACTTGACTATGTGAACCGATTGTAACCGTTGATTGACATGAACCGTTTGAAATCAGTTTGAACTGTTGGGTTAGGGAAGTGATTAGGTAACGGGGCGGGTGTAATGTGTTAAAAGGATGGTGGATACGCCGCTGGTACTTCCTATATATAAGTGCTTTTAACACATTATATATCGTTGCGTTATCTAGATCACTTGGGCAATGGTAAACAAAACAAAGTTGTAATACAAGGTTTTTCCAACAATATATTATACTATTTGAGTTTTTATTCCAAAAACGATTTACAAATCTGGATTTAATCAAACAAATGTTTTGGGGTTAAGAATCATGGCTACGAAGTTTTTTTTATAAATTATAACCAATTTGATTTGAGTTGGTTAATTATGTCGCAATACTATACTTTTCAAAACAGGGTTTTTAAATAAGTATTGCAGCATGCAAACTAGCCATGAATCTGAAACTCATACAAAACCTATGTACTCGCCGACATTTTTATGCTGACGTACCTATTTTCACATGTGTTTCAGGTACAATAGTTGATGATGTTTGATGATGATATTGGTGTATTCTCACATAGGAATGGACAAGGCCTTAGCGACTTTAAAACTTGGAGGATAATAGTTGTATTTATCTAATTTGTATCAAAACATTAAATTCAATAATTCAATAAAACGAAACTATTTATTCCATGGTTGTGAAACAATGATTCTATTACAACACTCCCCGACATTTCCGCCACGTTTTGTTGTTTTACGTGGTCGGGGTGTGACAGAAAAG
The DNA here is from genome assembly GCF_002127325.2 of Helianthus annuus. Taxonomy (NCBI): domain Eukaryota; kingdom Viridiplantae; phylum Streptophyta; class Magnoliopsida; order Asterales; family Asteraceae; genus Helianthus; species Helianthus annuus. The sequence goes on from NC_035442.2 coordinate 96,920,944, forward strand.
TTGGTATCAGAGCCAATGGTTATAGGGAATTAGGTTATTAGTAATGCTTTGACCTAGACAATAACCTTCCTAGGACCCTAACGCGAGTTTACTTGCGTTTAGTCATAAAACAATACCGTCACCTATCCTTAGGTGATAACCACAACGAGAACATAATAACGAATCCGCTTCGAAAATTAATCATCTGTTCTTGGATGATTGATTACTAGGTTTTGAACCTTCTGTTATAAGGTTTTGAACCCTCTGTTATATGGTTTTGAACCCTTCCGGTTTGATTCATCCTTGGCTTTGTGTCTTTTGAGTTTTCAAAATCTCGTCAAAGTTTGGGTCTAAATAATGTGAACACGTGCGAACTGGGAGAGTGAATGCCTGTACCCTGAGTTTTCTGTCTAAGGCTAGAGTGTTCGTACAAATCCGCAGTATCGGACCAGTCACTCTTACCTGGGAACTCTTGGGGTGAGTGTTCACTTATAGGCGAGCATGTCTTCGGTGATACATTATATTGACCTATTTACTTTGATTTGTCTCAGTGTTGTTTGTTTGTTTTAAGTAACGAACAAATGATCACAATCATTATGCCTGGTCGATATTCTTAACATCCAGTTTTGAATATCCAGTGACATCTCACTAATTTTCCCTCATGTTTCTTTACCCTTTTAGAATATGCCTCCTCGGCGTGATCAAGCTCAGGATACCGCTTTGGCAGCCTTAATCACTCAGCAAATCGCTGTTGTACTCCCGAACCTTATCACCCAGATAAATCAGGCAAACAATAACAATAACAATGTTCAGTGCACCTTTAAGACATTCAACTCAGCTAAGCCATCAAAGTTTTCTGGGTCCCAAGGAACGACTGCACTTCTGCAGGGGTTCGAGAGTTTAGAGAGCACCTTCAGACATGTTCAATGTCCAAACGAGCGAAAGGTAGAGCTCGAACCGGTTCGGGTCGAAACGGTTCGTGTCGAAACGGTTCAGCTCGAACCGGTTCGGGTCGAAACGGTACGGGTCGAAACGGTTCGCGTCGAAACGGTTCGGGTTCGAAACGGTTCGCGCCGAAACGGATTTTTTGTATTTTTTTTAATTTTTTAGAATTTTTATGATTTTTTAGAGTTTTTATTATTTTTTAGAATTTTTTGGAATTTTTTTGATTTTTTGGAATTGGATCAAAATGGCAATTGAAAACACTTAAAATGAAAATCCCCAAAATACCCCTGGTTAAAGATGGAGTTTTTGGATGGAGTTAGTGTATGTGATCAAAATGGCAACAAAAGGGAAAAGTCAGGGACCCAGAGGCAAAAAAAAAACTATTTGGACTAAAATGGCAAATTTGGACAAAACTCAGGGACTAAAATGGCAATTTACTCTATAGTTTATGAAATAAAGGTGCTAGATATGCTAAGTCAACATATGAAGCAAATGGTTCCTTGAAATTATTGTGCTAAGCATGCTAAGTCAATATATGAAGCAGATTGTCTTTGAAAGCTATGCAAGGAATCGTTAAAGATATGTTTTTGAAAACCTTATGTAATGTTTCTGAAATCATGTACTAGGTATATTAGGTAAACATTTTTATAAAATGTTTTAAAACCATGTGAGATGATTTTGAAATCATGTATGAGGTTTTTGAAAACATGGGCTTAGAAATCATATGCTATGTAAAATATCCTAAAATCAGGAAGATATGATATGTATATTGCGCAAGACCAATTAAGGACTACGAAAGTACCCTTAGGTATCCAATTAAGGATTTAAAGCGGTACTTTGGGGTATTTGTCCAGAGTTGTAATTTGTACCTTGTAATTTGTTTCGTAGAAGAAACGGGTACTTAGGATTTGGGGATTGCGAGCGATCTTAAAATAGAAGAACTACGAGAATAGTTTGTCTTGCAAGGAACACGGTTCCTTGGTGTCGGTATTATAGGGGTATGTGATTCATACATGTAACCACATTTGTTTTCGTACATCGTAATGCAAATAAATATTTATTTATAAACCAAAATGTCACACCCCCAAAATCCACCTGCGGGGTATCACCGCTTGGGAGCGTGACTGACCAGGATCAAGCCATCAATCATATTGAACATAGCATAATACAAATAAAGTAATACGTAAAACCCCATTCAATACAATTGACGTTTCAAAACAATCCTAGTATCAGTAGCGGAAGCATAAGTAAATAACCCAAGTAAACCATAAGTTCAATTATTCGAAATGTTTAAACATAGCGTTCTTAACCCACTGCCCACAACGTCCCGCTCCTCCAGTGCAAGCTCCATAAGTACCTAAGGTCCTGCAAGGCATGCAGCAGATAATCAACAACTAGTTGAGCGAGTTCACAGTTTATAGTTTAGTTTGGGTAATAGTGCGTTTGTTCAATTAAGTTTCGTATCGTATCAGTTCCATCGCGGCCTCACAGGCATGTGTGCGAAGATTATGTTCGTTAGTTCGCGACCATAGTCTTTACCGACCAGGGTGTGTGCGAAGGCAGTTTATCAGTTCGTTCGCGACCATAGTCTTTACCGACCAGGGTGGGTGCGAAGGCAGTTGAGTAGTTCGTAAGCATCAACAGTTTAATCGTTCGTTACAGTATCAAAGTATGCACAAGTAATCATCCAACCCATTCCCACCCTGGGAACCCATGCCTTGGCTGTGTGAACTCACCTTGGTTTGCTCGGTATGCTAGGTTATGCACTCACAAGTAATTTATTCACGTCCTATCGTATGCACGTATAACAAATCAGTTCATGTTCACAACGATACGCATGCAATTTAATGTTCACATAGCAGTCAGTTTGCATATCAGCACGGCACGTAGTATTGCACGTTCATCACTAAGCATGGCATGTCAATTAGATCAACATATAATCAATCAGTCAAAGTATGTTCATAATCCCTAACATCCTTCGAATCCAGTCACTATCTTTCGACAACAGTAATCACAATTATCTTTCGGAAGCAATTATCACAATTATCCTTCGGACCAATGCTATGTTCCGAATCCTATGTCATCTTTCGGCCAACCTATCTTTCGGTCCAACTATCTTTCGGTCCAACTATCTGTCGGTCCAACTATCTTTCGATCCAATAATGGTTCGGTCAAACTAGTATCTTTCGGTCAAACTATGTTTCGAGCCATTGATATCTTTCGATACATATCAGTTACGGAATAGCAGTTACGTTTATCACGCAGCCAGTTACAGAAACAGAACCCTAATCATCTACAGCCGTCATCATCAATCATGCATGCCCAAACAAATGACAACAAGTACCAAATCTTAACAGTACATCTACATAACGAGTATCATACGAGCACGATTCCATAATCAACATCATCACAATATATATCCGATTAACATATACCTCCGATTAGCACCTATATCCGATTAACATTCATATTCAATTAACATACGTGCCTGGTTAGCATACAACATATAGCAATACTATCATACATATCCGGTTATCATAGCCGATCACAAATCATTATCATTGAACATCACGAAAACAGAAACGATTAACATACTAACAATATATTGCCAAACAATTTGTTAATCATGAAATCAAGGCATCGTAAACAACATCACACACTAACCGGAAATCTGAATTACGGACTGAAATCCTTCGAACAGAGAGTAGGTTTGCTATATGCCGTCACACACACAAGGAAACCGAAAGCTCTAGGGTTTTGCCGATCAAAAATGTTATTACGTAAAGTCTCTAATCCAACTTATATTAAATCGGCAGTGGGCCAAGGCCCATTTAAAATGACTGGGCCGAAACATATCGAAGGATATGTTTCGAGCGCGAAGGATATGTTTCGAGACCTTCAATCCGAAGGAGGACCTTTCGAATCGAAAGATATGTTTCGACATCCTTCGATTCATGCATCATGTTTCGTGGAACATCCTTCGTAGGTTGGGCCATGATTCACACTAACTAGCTAACATACAGTACAAGTTTCACAATATGGAACCCATTATACACAATCAAACAATTATGCACAATCAAGCAATCAAACATGTATATATATACTTTCATATCAATCAAATGTGCAATTAAGTAATTAGTCAAACACATGCTCGTGTAATACGTATGAAATCAATCTTAGAAATTCGAGTTGTCACATTATCCCCAACTTGAAAGAAATTTCGTCCCGAAATTTGGTACGCACTTACTGAGGAAGCTAGGTATCGTTCACTGGTTTTTCCTGGGGTGTCACATCATCCCCCCGTTGATTTGGAATTTCGTCCCGAAATTCAGTAGTAGTAGCTTCAGCCTCAGAAGTGGATGCATTGGTTTCGAATAGCTGGGGGTACTTTTCTTTCATCTGATCTTCGCGTTCCCAGGTATACTCTGGACCACGCTGGGAGTTCCAACGAACTCGAACAAGAGGGATTCTCTTGTGTTTGAGGACCTTAACATCCCGGTCCGTGATTTCAACTGGTTCCTCGACGAACTGCAACCGCTCGTCGATAGTGAGTTCCTTAAAAGGAATTATAAGGGTCTCATCTGATAGGCATTTCTTCAGATTCGACACGTGGAATACATTGTGAACTGCACCGAGTTCAGCTGGTAGGTTCAACTTGTAGGCTACCTTGCCAATCTTTTCTGAAATTTCGAATGGTCCGACGTACCGCGGATTTAGTTTGCCCCGTTTGCCAAAACGTACCACACCCTTCCAGGGTGAAACTTTCAATAAAACCCGGTCCCCGACCTCAAATTCCAATGGTTTTCTACGCTTATCCGCGTAGGCTTTCTGACGGTCGCGTGCTGCCGCCATGCGTTGACGTATCTGTGCTATCTTTTCTGTGGCGTCCACAACAATATCTGGACCCGTAATCTGACTATCCCCCACCTCTGTCCAACAGAGAGGTGACCGGCATTTACGTCCGTACAATGCCTCAAATGGAGCGGCTTGAATGCTGGTATGGTAACTGTTATTGTACGAGAACTCCACCAAAGGGAGGTGCTTTTCCCAGCCGTTGCCGAAATCGATGACACACGCTCGAAGCATGTCTTCTAGAGTTTGAATAGTTCGCTCAGACTGCCCATCCGTCTGAGGATGATATGCTGTGCTCATGTCTAATCGTGAGCCGAAAGATTTGTGCATCGCTTGCCAAAGTTCTGACGTGAATCGTGCATCGCGATCCGAAATAATAGAGGTGGGCACTCCGTGCCTCGAAACAACTTCTTTAAGGTAAACGTCTGCTAGGGTAGAAAACTTATCCGTTTCTTTGATAGCCAAGAAGTGAGCAGACTTTGTGAGCCGATCAACGACCACCCAGATAGTGTCATTCCCACGCTGGGATCTAGGTAGGCCAGTAACAAAATCCATGGAAATTTGCTCCCATTTCCATTGTGGTATTTCTGGTTGCTGAAGTAGGCCTGATGGTTTCTGGTACTCGATTTTAACCCTTGCACAAGTTAAACACTTGCCGACGTAAGTTGCGATAAGAGCTTTCATGTTTGGCCACCAGTAAGTTGTTCTGATATCGTGGTACATCTTATCCGACCCTGGATGTACCGAGTAGCGAGACTTGTGCGCTTCATCCATCACAAGTTCGCGTAAGCCGCCATAAAGTGGGACCCAAATACGCCCCGTTACATAGTAGGCGCCGTCTTCCTTTTGTTCCATTTGTTGCCTTGAACCGCGCAAGGCTTCAGCCTTGACGTTTTCGGGTTTCAGTGCTTCTAACTGAGCAGCTCGTATCTGTGCAGGAAGACTGGACTGAATGGTAAGCTGTAGCGCTCGCACGCGCTTAGGTAGAGTGTCTTTCCGACTGAGGGCATCAGCCACAACATTGGCCTTGCCTGGATGATACTTGATGGCGCATTCATAGTCGTTTAGAAGTTCAACCCATCTCCGTTGACGCATATTCAAATCCTTTTGCTTAAGAATATGCTCGAGACTCCTGTGATCGGTGTAAATCGTGCACCTGGTACCGTACAGGTAGTGTCGCCATATCTTAAGCGCGAAAACAACAGCTCCCAGCTCTAAATCGTGCGTCGTGTAGTTTCGTTCATGAACCTTGAGTTGCCGCGAAGCGTAGGCTATCACTTTATCACGTTGCATCAACACACATCCAAGACCCTGGATGGATGCATCACAGTATACCACGAAGTCATCTGTGCCCTCTGGTAATGAAAGAATAGGTGCGCTGCAAAGCCTATCCTTTAAGTACTGAAAAGCGGTCTCTTGCGTATTACCCCATCTGTAAACGACACCTTTCTGTGTTAGCATAGTAAGTGGTTGCGCGATCTTTGAGAAGTCTTTAATAAATCGTCTGTAGTAACCCGCCAAACCCAAGAATTGGCGTATTTCTGTCGGTGTACGTGGTGCTGGCCAGTTTCTGATCGAATCAACCTTGGATGGATCGACATGAATCCCATCCTTGTTTACCACATGGCCTAAGAAGTGGACTTCACGAAGCCAGAAGTCGCATTTTGAAAACTTTGCGTACAGTTGCTCTTTTCGAAGAAGTTCCAAAATAATACGTAGATGCTGTTCGTGCTCCTCCTGACTCTTGGAGTAAATCAAAATGTCGTCGATGAAAACGATGACGAACTTGTCGAGATACGGTTTGCACACCCTGTTCATGAGATCCATGAAGACTGCAGGTGCGTTTGTAAGCCCGAATGGCATGACCAGAAACTCGTAGTGACCATAACGAGTTCTGAAAGCAGTTTTGGAGACGTCTTCATCCCGGACTCTCAGCTGATGATACCCTGACCTCAAATCGATCTTAGAATAGTAACACGACCCTTGCAACTGGTCGAATAAGTCATCTATGCGTGGAAGAGGATAACGGTTCTTCACCGTCACCTTGTTGAGTTCACGGTAGTCGATGCACATCCTGAACGTACCGTCTTTCTTCTTCACAAATAACACTGGAGCTCCCCAAGGCGAAGAGCTTGGACGAATAAAGCCCTTTTCCAAGAGCTCTTGCAGCTGTTTCGACAGTTCTTCCAGTTCGGTTGGAGCTAAACGATACGGTGCGCGGGCTATTGGTGCTGCTCCAGGAGCTAACTCAATCTGAAACTCGACTTGACGATGAGGAGGTAAACCAGGTAAATCTTCAGGAAACACTTGAGGAAAATCACGCACAACTGGTATATCCTCCAGCTTCTTTTCCTTTGCTGATGCGTCAGTGACAAGTGCCAGAATGGCAGTATGCCCCTTTCGTAAACATTTCTGCGCCTTCAAGTAAGAGATGATGCCAACCACAGCACCACTCTTGTCGCCCTGTACTTCGAGAGGTTCTTGACTGGAGCGAGGAATACGAATAACTTTTTCCTTGCATAAGATCTCTGCGTGATGTTGAGATAACCAATCCATGCCGATGACGACGTCGAAGCTGCCCAAGACTATGGGTATAAGATCAATCGAGAAAGTCTGACCCGCTAGAACAATACTACAACCCTTGACTACCTGTGTGGCTTCTACACTTTTACCATTGGCTAGTTCTACGACGTGTTTGGTGTCTAGGGGTGTTGGTGTACGTTTTAATAATTTACCCATTTTCAAGGACATATAACTTGTATCAGCACCCGAATCAAATAAGACAGTAACATAAATATTGTCGAGAAGAAACTTACCCATAACCACATTGGGATCATTCACTGCATCTCCTCGACCCAACACAAAAGCACGACCACGAGCTTCATTGCCGTTGTTGTTGTTGTTTCCCCCGTTGTTCTGATTATTGTTGTTATTCCCGTTGCCCTGGTTGTTGTTGTTATTGCGATTCTGGTTCAACTGGGGACAATCGCGTTTGTAGTGACCTTCAGCCCCACACTGGAAACACCCCCGGTTTCCACGCTGTGGCTGCTGCTGCTGATTCTGTGGAGCTGGCGGTGGAAGTTGCTGGTTCTGATTCACTGGTCGCGCGCTTCTACAATCTTTGGCCTCATGGCCCATCTTGTGGCATCTTTGACATTGACTCCTGCGACATCTTCCACTGTGGTGTTTGTTGCACCTGTTACACCACGGGTGATTTCCCTTATAACCACTATGTCCCTGACTGCCCGATGACTGCTGACTCGGACTCTGGTAATCGTTGGTGCGACGTTGCTGAGTTTGGGACTGAACAGACGCTGATCCCCTGCTGGAATCCCCGTCCCACTTTCTTTTATTCTCGCTGGGTGTGGCAGAAGTAGCAGCTGTTGGAGTGACTGAAGTAACAGCTGTAGCAGTAGCGCCGACACGCTTTGGCAGTTTATTCTGATCCACTGCCTGATCAGTGATGCGATGAGCGAGACGCTGGATCTCCTGAATGTTGTTGAGGTTAGCCGAGGTAACGTGGCTCTGAATCTCTGGTACAAGCCCCTTGAGATACAACTCAATGCGCTTGTATGGTGGGTCTACCATGGTTGGACATAGCACAGCCAACTCGTTCGACCTCTTGGTGTAAGCTTCAATCTCTGAACCCACCATCTTCAAGTTGTACAACTCATCCTCCAACTTGTGAATGTCTTCTCTAGTGCAGTATTCTCTCTTGATCAGTTCTTTGAATTCATTCCAGGGTGTGGCGTTAGCAGCTGCCAACCCTAAGATCTGCACTTGTGCGTTCCACCAAGTGAGCGCAATCCCTTCAAGTGTGCCAGTGGCAAACTTCACCCTGCGAGCCTCAGGGCATTCACACATTTCGAAAACCGACTCGAGCTTTTCAAACCAGTGGAGGAGTCCAACTGCTCCTTCCGTGCCACTGAACGAACTAGGACGACATTCCATGAAATTCTTGAAGGTGCACCCAGGTTGTTGCTGAGCGGGTTGACCTATTGTGTACGAATAGGGCAAAGTTAAGTACGAGAATTAATGTAGGATCTAAAGATCCTAGTGTCTATACTGCAGGGTATACTACCTGCTTGGGCGGCTGCAACTGCCGCAGCAACGAGAGCCTCTAGCTGGGCTTGAGTCATGGTAATTCGTGCGGCCATTGATCTTCACATCAAAGGCAACATAAGTGAGAAAGGTTCGCGAATAGTGCGATGACAGAAGAGTGTAAGCACATAAATATTCTCATGCAATGACATGTTGTGAGCAAGGTAATGTAAGCATACTACGAGCAAAGTTCTGTGCAAATTCTAGCAAGCAGGTAATAAACATAAACCTTATTACCTAGGATGTCGAGTCTTGCACGTGGAGCGAAGCGTCGTTGTGGATCGTTGAGAGCACTGTTCTGGTTATAGTCTGGTTTTAATAAAAACGTTTTTCACATATTAAAACCAAGTTCTCTATAACCAATGGCTCTGATACCAATCTGTCACACCCCCAAAATCCACCTGCGGGGTATCACCGCTTGGGAGCGTGACTGACCAGGATCAAGCCATCAATCATATTGAACATAGCATAATACAAATAAAGTAATACGTAAAACCCCATTCAATACAATTGACGTTTCAAAACAATCCTAGTATCAGTAGCGGAAGCATAAGTAAATAACCCAAGTAAACCATAAGTTCAATTATTCGAAATGTTTAAACATAGCGTTCTTAACCCACTGCCCACAACGTCCCGCTCCTCCAGTGCAAGCTCCATAAGTACCTAAGGTCCTGCAAGGCATGCAGCAGATAATCAACAACTAGTTGAGCGAGTTCACAGTTTATAGTTTAGTTTGGGTAATAGTGCGTTTGTTCAATTAAGTTTCGTATCGTATCAGTTCCATCGCGGCCTCACAGGCATGTGTGCGAAGATTATGTTCGTTAGTTCGCGACCATAGTCTTTACCGACCAGGGTGTGTGCGAAGGCAGTTTATCAGTTCGTTCGCGACCATAGTCTTTACCGACCAGGGTGGGTGCGAAGGCAGTTGAGTAGTTCGTAAGCATCAACAGTTTAATCGTTCGTTACAGTATCAAAGTATGCACAAGTAATCATCCAACCCATTCCCACCCTGGGAACCCATGCCTTGGCTGTGTGAACTCACCTTGGTTTGCTCGGTATGCTAGGTTATGCACTCACAAGTAATTTATTCACGTCCTATCGTATGCACGTATAACAAATCAGTTCATGTTCACAACGATACGCATGCAATTTAATGTTCACATAGCAGTCAGTTTGCATATCAGCACGGCACGTAGTATTGCACGTTCATCACTAAGCATGGCATGTCAATTAGATCAACATATAATCAATCAGTCAAAGTATGTTCATAATCCCTAACATCCTTCGAATCCAGTCACTATCTTTCGACAACAGTAATCACAATTATCTTTCGGAAGCAATTATCACAATTATCCTTCGGACCAATGCTATGTTCCGAATCCTATGTCATCTTTCGGCCAACCTATCTTTCGGTCCAACTATCTTTCGGTCCAACTATCTGTCGGTCCAACTATCTTTCGATCCAATAATGGTTCGGTCAAACTAGTATCTTTCGGTCAAACTATGTTTCGAGCCATTGATATCTTTCGATACATATCAGTTACGGAATAGCAGTTACGTTTATCACGCAGCCAGTTACAGAAACAGAACCCTAATCATCTACAGCCGTCATCATCAATCATGCATGCCCAAACAAATGACAACAAGTACCAAATCTTAACAGTACATCTACATAACGAGTATCATACGAGCACGATTCCATAATCAACATCATCACAATATATATCCGATTAACATATACCTCCGATTAGCACCTATATCCGATTAACATTCATATTCAATTAACATACGTGCCTGGTTAGCATACAACATATAGCAATACTATCATACATATCCGGTTATCATAGCCGATCACAAATCATTATCATTGAACATCACGAAAACAGAAACGATTAACATACTAACAATATATTGCCAAACAATTTGTTAATCATGAAATCAAGGCATCGTAAACAACATCACACACTAACCGGAAATCTGAATTACGGACTGAAATCCTTCGAACAGAGAGTAGGTTTGCTATATGCCGTCACACACACAAGGAAACCGAAAGCTCTAGGGTTTTGCCGATCAAAAATGTTATTACGTAAAGTCTCTAATCCAACTTATATTAAATCGGCAGTGGGCCAAGGCCCATTTAAAATGACTGGGCCGAAACATATCGAAGGATATGTTTCGAGCGCGAAGGATATGTTTCGAGACCTTCAATCCGAAGGAGGACCTTTCGAATCGAAAGATATGTTTCGACATCCTTCGATTCATGCATCATGTTTCGTGGAACATCCTTCGTAGGTTGGGCCATGATTCACACTAACTAGCTAACATACAGTACAAGTTTCACAATATGGAACCCATTATACACAATCAAACAATTATGCACAATCAAGCAATCAAACATGTATATATATACTTTCATATCAATCAAATGTGCAATTAAGTAATTAGTCAAACACATGCTCGTGTAATACGTATGAAATCAATCTTAGAAATTCGAGTTGTCACACAAAATACTTGTTTCATAGTCATAGATAACAAAAGGTAAAACCTAAAGCTTAATTGTTTCAGAGCAGCATCATCTTCTAGTTATCCAAATGCTCATCCACGGGCTGGATTTGCATTGTTAAGCCTTGGGCAATTGTTTCTGAAATGACCCATCTTGTCACAATTGTAGCAAGAACCTGGTGGAAAACGAGCTTGTGCCGGGTTGTTATCAACTTGATTTTGTGTAGCCGCAGCTCGGCAAACCCTAGCTGTATGACCAGCAAGTCCACAATTTAGGCATTTACGGCATTGTACATTAGCATGATGATGAAGGTTACATTGGTTGCACAGAGGTTCAGTTCCGTTGTATGGCTTCTTAGCAGGGGGTTCAGTGGTTGATTAGGGACAACTTGATTGTTTTGAGCAACCACGGCAAAGTTCTGGGAAGCCTTACGCTTCTTTGACTTCTTGGAGGACTCAGTCTGCTTATCCTTTGGTTTTGTCTCATCGGTTGGTTTCTTGTCGCTTTTTCGGAAAAGTTTACCCTTCCTGATCTGATCTTCAGTCAGGGTAGTGGATAATGGCCTGTCTAACTGTGGTAGGGTTGCTACTAGTAACAATGTCCTGAACTGAGTCAGGGAGGCCATCAATGTACTTTTCAATTCCCTTATCCAAAGGCGTAACCATGGTTGGACATAACAGACTTAATTCTTCATATCGGTCCGTGTAAGCTCGATGTTCACCGCTATCTTGTTTAAGATAGTCGAATTCCCTTTCCAGTGCCCTGATTTCATGACGAGGACATAATTCCTTCATCATTAGAGCTCGAAGCTCTTCCCAGGTTTGAGCAAATGCCACATCGGCACCCCTGTCTCTCATCACGCCATTCCACCATGTTAATGCTCGTTTCTCAAAAACACGAGATACGAATTCAACCTTTCGTTCAATTAGACACTGCATATGTCGGAATGTGCTTTCTAGACTCTCGAACCATTGTAGTAGCGCAGTTGCTCCTTGAGACCCAAAAAATTTCAGTGGCTTAGCTGAATTGAATGTTTTGAAGTTACACTGAGCATTGTTATTGTTGTTATTGTTATTCTCTTGGTTTATCTGGGTAATGAGGTTCGGAATGACAGTCGCAATCTGCTGAGCGACTAGGGCTGCAAGGGTAGCATCCTCGGTTTGATCGCGTCTAAGATGCATTTTCTAAAATGAACAAGGAAACATGAGAAACGAGTGAGATTGACATTTGGATAAAAAAAAGAGGTATTGAAGATGTTGACGAAACATAAGGAAGGCGATCATTTGTTCGTTGCCTTGAACAAACAAACGACACCTAGTGGCTAATCAAAGTAAATAGGTCTTTATAATGTATCATGAAGACATGCTTTAGCCTATAAGTGAACACTCATCCTAAGAGTTCTCAGGTAAGAGTGACTAGTCCGATTATGTGGATTTGTACGAACACTCTAGCCTTAGACAGAAAACTCGGGATACAGGCGCCCACCCTTCCAGATTGCACGTGTTCACATTAATAAGATCCGAACTTTGACGAGATTTTGAAAACTTTGAAGGTTCAAAACCTAATAACAAATCATATAGGAATAGACGATTATTTTTCAAATTGGATTTGTAATTTGTGTTCTTGTGGTGGTTGTCACCTAAAGATATGCGACAATATTGTTTTAAGACTAAACACAAGATAACTTGTGTTAGGGTCCTAGGAAGGTTATAGTCTAGGTCAAAGAGTTACTAATAACCTAATTCCCTATAAAAATGAACTCTGATACCAACTCTTCTGTCACATCCCGATCGCGTTAAAACAACAAAACCGTGGCGGAAACATCGTGGAGTGTCGTAACAGAATCATTGTTTCACAACACATGGATTGAAGTTTCATTTTATTGAATTAAGTTTATTACATTATCTCGAAATTAAACGCAAAACATGAACATATTGTCCTTCATTGTTATTAAGTCACTAAGGCCTCGTCCATTCCTATGTGAGCATGCATCATAATCATCATCAAACAACAGTACCTGAAACATATGTGAAAATAAGTCAGCATAAAAATGCCGGCGAGTACATAGGTTTTGTGAGTGTGTCAGATTCATGGCTTTGAGTCCATATTGCAATACCCCATCCAACTACCAGAGTTGTCGAGTGTGTAACTTGAAATCAAAAGAGTTTGATATTGCAGTATGGTTTATCAACTTCACAAGTTGATATATGTGTAAACTAAAACCATTGTAACCATGAATCTTGACTGAAAACATTTGTCTTTGTAAACCAGGTAGTGAATCGTCGTTGAAAGTAAACATTATATGGCTTATATCTTTAAGTAAACCTTGTAGTGTAACCTCATTTTGAAAACATTCGTCCAAGTGATCTAGATAACGCAGCGACATGTAATGTGTTAAAAGAACTTATATATAGGAAGTACCAACGGCGTATCCACCATGTTTTTATCACATTACACCCGCCCCGTTACCTAATCACTTACCATAACCCACTCGTTCAATAGTTCAAATAGTTCCAATCGTTCAAATAGTTCAAATCGTTCACATAGTTCCCATAGTTCAAATAGTTCCAATCGTTCAAATAGTTCAAATCGTTCACATAGTTCAAATAGTTCCAATCGTTCAAATAGTTCAAATCATTCACATAGTTCAAATAGTTCCAATCGTTCAAATAGTTCAAATCGTTCGTGTTTTAACTGTGAAAACTAACTTTTGCTCGTTCTCATTGAACACATTCAAACCTGTGTGACTCGTCCATCGTTCAACTCGTATTAACAAACCACCAAAGGGTAAGTTAACAATCATCAGGTTCTGTCGTTACCCACATTACCCCCATAACCATGGTGATAGTCCGATAACGGAATTTGTCAGATCCTATGGTACCATTGTTAGGGCTGGATTTTTATTATAGGTGATCCTTATACGTGATCCTAACCAGTGATCCTTGTTTCTTTGGCAGACAGTGATCCTCAGCAGGACTTCAGGATCAGGATCATGGGACATTATAGTGATCCTCATATTAACGGCCACTTCCGCTTAATACAATATTGTTTTGCAGGAACATCTAGCAGGATACGCTCTAGGCATCATGATCAAGGGACGCGTCTTCACAATTATGGCAAGAGCTTAATTGAAGATAGACGTTGCACAGGATATGGAAACTTGGCTTGATTTATGGGCGGCTATTTAGGCTAGATTGTATCTCATTTCTAAAGGGGTGATGAGCTGAATATTAGTTTAGCTACCTAAAATAGGTCACCTACACACGTATAAATACCACTCTTCCTCATTCGGAAGAATACACACGACATACAACACAACTCTCACACACTTAGACACCAAAAGCGATAGTGATCCTTGTACTCAGCTCATTATCATCCAAAGTTGTAACCATTTTGTTCTTATATTGAAGTTGGTGATCGGTAGTTGCCATCACCCGAGGTTTTTTATGCCGGAGATCATACATTGATCAAGGGCTTTTTCCTCGTATAAATCATTGTGTCTTTGCATCTTTATCACAGAAGTGATCCTTTACTTTCATAATTAGCCAAGCATCATACCCCGTTTACATAAAGTTTGGTTACATTATCCTTGTGTGATTTTTGACCAAAACAGTTTGGCGCCCACCGTGGGGCAATTGGTGCTTCATTCATAAGAAAACTTTCTGTTCGAAATCGTTTCAAAGAATTACATGGCTTCATCATTGAAAAACATGTCCACGGCAATGTCTACAGTCACCTCGTCCCAGAACATTCTGCCACCTCCACCGGCAGGATCCCAGAAGAATGCTGAGAAGAGACAAACTCCTACTAATTCTAAAACTCCATCTCCTTCTGCTATGAATTCTTATATTCCCAGTACTAGTGATGTATTTACTTTGATTTTGCATATGAAGGATCGTATGCAGCGGCATGATGAAACTAATGAAAGGATCCTCAGGGAAATTGGAGATCTCAAAAGACAAAAGAAAACGGCAGAGGATCATTCCCCACTGATGCCCAAATCCTTGAGCTTTGATACTCCAATGATTACTTCTCAGCCATCAGGAATTCCAGACGTGCAAATTATGGGAGAATCAAGAGGATTGCACCACGGGTCGACAGCAATGACTCAGGCATTAGGCTCACACTTCCAGCCGGCAGGATCCTACCCCCAGCATTTAGGATCCTTCATGAATCCGGGAGCCTATCCGGGGGCACAGCAGTTTCAAGGATCCTACTTTGTTCCAGGATCATTCCAGGGCCAAGGATCCTCCTTTGTTCCAGGATCATCCCGGGTTCAAGGATCCTCCTTCGTTCCAGGATCATCCCAGACACCAGGATCCTTCCAGATACCAGGATCCCTAAAAAGTTTGCAAACAGGAAGTCTAGATGTCCATCAAGGGGACTTCATTCCAATGCAGACCATTGCTTCCACTGGTCCCTCCGTTGTTCCAGAATTCCAGCAATATGGGTTCCCTAACTTGAACCCAATGGGAGGTAACACTTTAAATAATTATCCTACCACTAACCATGGATTCATGCAGGATACAGGTACCAATCATGCTATGGCCAGGGAGTTGCAGAAGCTAAAAGACATGATCTCAAGTGTTCCAGGGGTAGTCAAGCCTATCCCAGAGATTGCAGATGGAAGCCACAAGGTATCTCGCTTTGCACCACCAATTTGTGATGCAGAGGTACCCAAAAGGTTCCATATCCCTACCATGAAGCTGTATGATGGCACAACGGATCCAGAGGAGCATATAGCACAATACAGGGAGAGGATGGAGATCAATCCTATCCCAGAAAAGTTGAAGGAAGCATGCCTATGTAATGGATTTGGATCCACTCTTACGGGATCAGCTCTTAAGTGGCTGCTAAGTCTTCCCCCCTACTCTATTACTTCATTTGCTAATTTAGTTAATTTATTCAATAACCAATTCTCTTGTAGCAGAAAATTTGAAAAATTAACTAGTGATTTGTACAGGATAACTCAAAATCATAATGAATCATTAAGGGATTATATAACTAAATTTAGTAAAGAATCCTTGGACATTCCCAACTTGGATATGGCTACGGCTGTTGAAGCCTTCAAAATGGGACTGCTTAAGGATTCATTATTCTATGATGATCTTGTTATGACACCATGCAGGAATCTAGATGAAGTAAGAACTTGAGCACTCAGGTTCATCCGGCTAGAGGATGACAACAGGATCCAGGAGAGACAAGTAGGATCCTCAAAACAGGAGAAGCAAGGATCCTCCTTCAAGAACAACAAATTCAAATCCTACCATAGAAATGAGAACAAGAATGTGCATGCTGTTGACCAAGAAGAGGATGATGAAGATTATCCTCCAATCTCAGAATATTGTTTTTCCGTTGATAATCATGAACTGATCCTTGCAATGCAGAATCTAGGTGAAAAAGCTAGATGGCCCAGGAAGAATGATAAACCATCCGGGACTAAAGACAAGTCAAAATGGTGTGCATACCATGAGGATTTCGGGCATCTAACTGAAGAATGCATAGCTTTAAGAAAAGAGATTGGATATCTGTTAAGCAAGGGGCACCTAAAAGAATTATTGGGAAGAAAAAAGCAAAGGACTCAGGATCCTGAAAGGATCCCTGAAAAGGCTCCAGCACCCCCGGCAAACGCACAAGTGATCAACTTTATTTCCGGAGGATCAGACATCTGTGGTACATCCTTCTCGGCGGCCAAAAGACATGCAAAGGAGTCAAAAATGGATAATGGAAAAAGGCCTATTAGGACATCAAGTGTCTCAGAAGGGAAGATGATAACGTTTGATGAGGATGATCGCATTAACATTCAGGATCCTCATCATGATAGTCTAGTTATTACTCTCTTTATCTCTAACCATTTTGTCCGCAGGATCCTTATCGATGGAGGAAGCTCAGTGAACATTATCCAGCTTGATGTTCTGAAGAAAATGGGTATCCCAGAATCAGACATCACACCAAGATCCTCCGTGCTTGTAGGATTCAGTGGAGAAACGAAGAAAACTCTGGGGGACATCAAACTCCCAATCTACGTGGAAGGATTACATAATTATCAGAAATTTTGTGTTATTGACTGTTTATCTTGTTGCAATGTTATCCTTGGCAGGCCTTGGATACATGATATGAAAGCAGTCCCATCCACCTAGCCCATGGGGGATAATCAAGATCGACAGTGATCAGCAGGAGGCTAAGGATTGTTATACCTCATCCATGAAGCCAACCTCGAAGCCAAGGGAGCAATAGCAATTACAGTATCCTCCGAGGAATGTCTTGGAGGCAAGGGAACAAGATGTGGACGAAATCCTCTTGGATCCTAGTGATGCTGAATCAAAAATCTATATCGGATCAGGGATCCTTGGCAAGATGAAAGAAGACTTAATATCCTTCCTCAAAAGAAGAAAATCTACCTTTGCTTGGAAACATGAAGATATGACAGGTATATCTAAGGATATTATTACTCACAAACTTGGCATTGACAGGTCTATCAAACAAATCCATCAAAAAAGGAGGAAGTTTGCACCAGAAAGGAATGCCATTATCCAAGAAGAAGTAGAGAGACTACTTCGAGCAGGTATGATCAGAGAGGTAAAGTATCCAAAATGGTTAGCCAATGTGGTCGTTGTCCAAAAGAAAAACGGAAAGTGGAGGGTATGTGTCGATTTCACTGATTTAAATAAGGCATGTCCCAAGGATCCTTTCCCATTACCCCACATTGACTCCATGGTGGATGCAACAGCGGGGCATGAACTGTTGACCTTTATGGATGCATCATCTGGATTCCAACAAATTCAGATGGAACCATCTGACCAAGAGGATACAGCCTTTATGACCCCAACAGGTTTGTATTGTTATATTGCCATGCCTTTTGGATTGAGAAATGCAGGTGCAACATATCAAAGGCTGGTGAATATGATGTTCAAAGATCAAATTGGACAAACTATGGAAGTATACATAGATGATATGGTAGTCAAATCAAAGAAAGCTGAGGATCACCTAAGGGATTTGGAAGAAGCATTTGATATCCTTGATAATTATAACATGAAGCTTAATCCTTCAAAGTGCCACTTTGGTGTTAAGGCAGGTAAATTCCTAGGATATATGGTAACTCAGAGGGGCATTGAGGCAAGTCCGGAGCAAATTAAAGCACTAGTAAACATCAAGTCCCCTGCCAATGCTAAGGATGTGGAAAGGCTAACAGGCAGGATAGCAGCTCTGAACAGGTTCATATCAAAATCCTCAGAAAAATGCAAAGAATTCTACGATATCCTAAGGAAGAATAAGAAGTTTGAATGGACTGAGAAGCATGAGAACGCTTTACAAGCTCTTAAAGAATATATGTCCTCAGCACCAGCATTAGCAAAACCGGAAAAAGGAGATGTGTTATCCTTATACCTGGCGGTATCCTCAACCGCTGTAAGTGCTGTCCTTGTCAAGGATCACGAAGGTACACAATATCCTATCTACTATGTAAGTAAAAGTCTACTTGATGCCGAATCCAGGTACTCACACCTCGAAAAACTTATTCTTGCATTAATCATGGCATCCACTAAGTTAAGGCATTATTTCGAAACCCATACTATTGTTGTTAAAACTAATTTTCCAATTAAGAATGTCCTCAGGAAACCGGAGATGTCAGGGAGAATGGCTAAGTGGGCAGTGAAGCTTAGTGCCCATGATATAAGATATGAACCAAGAACAACCATTAAATCACAAGCCTTAGCCGACTTTGTGGCTGATTTCAGTAGTGATCTACAAAAAGAAGCATAATTGGAGGTCCAGCAGCTGGATGAAACCAAGGATCCTTGGATATTACACACTGACGGATCCTCAAATGTCAAGGGCACAGGGCTCGGGATCCTACTAAAATCGCCACAGGGGGACATAATACCCCACTCCATAGCCTGTGAGTTCCAAGCAACTAACAATGAGGCTGAGTATGAAGCCTTGATTGCTGGCTTGCAAATTGCTAAGGATATGGGGGTAAAATATCTTAAAGTATATGTAGACTCATTGTTGATCACCAATCACTTTAATGGATCCTATGCTGTTAAAGGTGAAAAACTAACCAAATATTTAGAGATAGTCAAGGAATTGGCACTCTCTTTTGTCTCTTTCAGCTTAACACAGGTACCAAGGGAGGATAACACGGAAGCTGATGCATTGGCCAACTTAGGATCATCCTTGAAGATTCCAGAAGATATAAGTATCCCTATCATCCATATCCTGGCTCCCGCTATTGAAAACCAGGTGGCCATGGAAATAGAAGAAGATACTGCAGTGATCCCTAGTGAAGAAGCTCAATCTTATTCAAGATCATGGATCTCAGCAATTATGAGATACTTGCAATACGGGGAGATTCCGATGGGAGAAAATCCTAGAGCTTTCAGGATTAAGGTATCTCAATTCACAATCTTAAATAACGTGTTATATAAACGATCTCTTGCAGGACCATATTTAAGATGTATTGAGGATCCTGAAATTGAAGAAGTGTTGAGAGACTTCCATGAAGGAGATTGTGGAAACCACACTGGGGGCAGGGCATTATTCTCAAGGATCCTTAGGAACAGGATACTACTGGCCAACCATGAAAAGGGATGCTGTAGAATATGCTAGGAAATGTGGTCCTTGTCAAAGACACAGCAATATCCTTCATCAACCAGCTGAACTGCTACACCCTATACCATCCTCTTGGCCATTCATGAGATGGGGAATGGATATAGTGGGCAAGCTTCCTAAAGAACCTGGTGGAAAAGTATTTATGCTTGCCATGACTGACTATTTTTCTAAGTGGATAGAAGCTGAAGCCTTCGCCCAAGTCAGAGAAAAGGAAGTCATATCCTTCATCAAAAGAAATATTATAACTAGATTTGGCATTCCCTCTGAAATTGTATGTGATAATGGCTCCCAATTCATTGGAAGCAGAACCACTAACTTTTGTGACAGTTGGGGAATCAAGATGATAACATCAACACCAGTTCATCCACAAGCCAATGGTCAAGCAGAATCATCCAACAAGATCATCATCAACAATCTGAAGAAGAAGCTAGGATCCAAGAAGGGGAAATGGGCAGAGGAGTTACCTTATGTGCTATGGGCTGATAGAACAACTCCCAAGAATGCCACTGGTCAAACACCTTTCTCTTTAGTATTTGGGGCAGAGGCGGTGATCCCAACAGAAATGGTGATCCCAACTGCTAGAACAAGTGCTCGTGATCCTGAAGAAAATGCTACAATTCTAGCTCAGGATTTGGATACTATTGAAGAAATCAGGGATCTAGCTAGGATAAGGATGGCAAGCTACCAACAAAGAATGGCTGGTGCCTACAACAAAAATGTCAGATTAAGGAAATTTCAAGTCGGAGATATGGTGTTGAGAAAAGCATTCCAAAATACTATCAATCCTGCTGACGGGAAGTTAGCACCAAAATGGGAAGGTCCCTACTTGATTGAAGCTGAAGCAGGAAAGGGGGCATACAGGTTGCTAACCATGGAAGGAAACTTGTTGCCAAGAGCCTGGAATGCTGTTCACTTAAAGAAATATTTCATGTGAACATGATCCTCCATGCACGTGATCCTTACATTGAAGTACCCTTAAAGGATCCCGGTGATATCAGTGATCCTTACTCTGGTAATATGCTTATCCTAGAAACTATTGTATTTTCTTACTTTTTACCTAAGGATAAGGATCATGCATCCTTCATCCTCTACTCACGAAACATTTGAGTTATGATAGTTCAGGTATCTTCAGCATATCGTCAAAGATCTTCAAAAGCACCGCAGATCCTTGGGTCCAACCCCAGTTATCCTTGGGATTATCCCCAGTTTCCGCCAGCAGCGCACGATGATCCTGATATAGTTCACGTCTTTGGGACCAGTACCCACTTCCGGGGCTGACAACCTCATCGTACTGGCTATATTTAGGATCCTACGTATAATGGTAGACGTACCATACATCCGTTCCTAAGGTTTCTAACGTTTTCACGTTAGCTAAGGTTTTGACATTTTCATGTCACTAAGTTTGGATAGTCGCCAGAAAGGGCCATACTCCAGTTTACATACGATCCTTTGGGCTTGTCCCCAGTTATCCTTTGGGCTTGTCCCCAGTTATCCTATGGGCTTGTCCCCAGTGATCCTCCAGGATCATTCTCAGTTATCCTTTGGGCATGTCCCCAGCTACTGATTTATCTCTTACATTGGCTTAGTCCCAAGATATGTTCCATCTTTCAGGTTCTAGAAGTTAAACAAATAAGGATCCTTAATCCTTATCATCCATTAAAGTTTTACTTGTGGTTATCCCGATTAAAGGTTAGGATCCTAACTTGGATCCTCAGGTATGATCCTTGACTATTTTGATTATACTCATTATCCTAACCGACCCTTATACTTTGACAACCAAACCTATGATCCTTGAACTAAAGTACTTTGAAAATTTTCAATATCAGGATATTTGATCTGGGATCATATCCTAAATTTGGATAACATATTTTCAACTCTTGCCACTTTAAACAAATATACTACAAAAACAACTAAGAAACAAGAAGATAAGGATAACAACACGAGAAAAGTTAAAGTTATATTATTAAACAAAAGGATCATTAACCCTTTCAAGAAAGTTGTCAAAATTGCCAACCCACATTTCTACCAGCAAAACGTGGCCCGTCCACATGGGTTGGCAAAGGGTGTCCATTGTCTATGCGGTCTTAGCATTGTGCAGGAAAGTAAAAGCGGCAGGATCACAAAGGTTTCATCCCCCAAACAGAGGATCCCTCCACCTTTTGTAATCCTACCTATTGTTCAAAGGATCCAGGATCCTTAACCCTAAGAAACTATTGTTCAGAGATTACAGACCATAATTGTTTCAAACCATCAACAACCACAAAAAACTATTACCAAAGCTAAAAAATTGGGCTCCGGCCTAGTCAACAATATCCATCATCGCCCAATCATGCAGCCTACACCTTCGCTGCTTCATCACCACCAGCTCCTCCGCCTTGATCCTTGTCAGCATCACCACCCTCCAGCATTGGGATATCCTCGGCTTCATCCTCGTCCTCCAGTTCCGCCAGCCTTGCTTTCCAGCCTTCAACATCCCATGTGCTCTTATCGAAGGAAGGATCCTGAGCCTCCGTAGCCATCTGCAGTTGTATCTTGTACATAGCTATCGCGGCAGAGACTTTAGCATCCTGAGTAATGTCATGCTTTTCATAATCAAAGTTGATCAATGCTTTGACAGCCTCGTCCTTAACAGCCCGGATCTCCTTCTCAAGATCAGCAATCTTGAGATCCTTCTGCACACCCATCTGTTGGAGGTCGACAATTTGACGATCTTGATCTTCAACCTGGTTAACATAAGTCTCCATTTCGGTGAATTTCTACAAGAAAAACAGGAAAACAACATCAGACATAGGTGATCCCTAAACTTGTCAGGACAATCAACAGGGGCAGTGATCCTAACTTCGTCAAAATAATCAAGGAATTGCTGACGGAGGAGGGGAAATCCTTGGAGATCTTCAGAAGTTTTCCTCTTCTTCCCCTTGCCTCGGATAGGTGCCTTAGGAGCTGAAGCTGAAGGACTAGCAGCAGGAGCCTTCTTCCTCGAAGACTTGACATTGGCAAGATCACTTATCCCAAATTTGGAAGCAGATTTGACAGACTTGGCAGACTTCCCAGCGCCTACACAATCAAAATCAAGATAAGTTGCCTTATTAATCAAACAATCTTACATATAATTTATTTTCTATAAGGATACTTACTTGACATAGTGGCAGATGCAGAGGATACTTCTTGAGAATCTTGGACGGTGACTTGGAAACTTCTGACTTCAGGATTAAGCTTTTTAAAAGCTAGGACTCTCTCTTTTGCAGCAGGGCTTAATTTCAGATGAGCAATGGATATAGCTGCACAAGAGATAAAAAGAGATGTTAGTGATCCTCATTATATGAGACAGGGCCGATAGTGATCCTTCGAGGATCCTCTATCCTACCATGAGTGGCCCATTCCTTGGGCAGATCCTTCCCATCCGGGATGGAATCCCTCCTAACAAAGAAAAAGCGACGCTTCCAGTTTGTATCGTTCTTAGTGACCTTGAAGACAGGATGATCCTCCCCGGCTTTCCGTTTCAACAAATACCGGTGAGAACCAAAGGTGGTGAGATCGTAAAACTCAGCTAACTCCGCCATCCCCAGATCAATCCCTTCCTGCTCGATGATCCTCTCAAAGGTATACAGAACCCTCCAGATCATCGGCATAGCTTGGATATATGAGATGCCGGTTAAGGAAAAGAAAGATTGGGTGAACGATGGAAAAGGATATGAATACCCTATGGTGAATGGAGTAGCAGGAAAAGCCACCCAGGTATTCGAAACAGAGTCACTCAGAGCGGTAGGTGTGAAGGACTTGAAAACAGCATTCGCCGGAAAGCAATGACGAATTTTGTCTATGTGAACATCAGTAAAGCAGCACCTCTCCGTAGGAGAATCCTTGATAATCCCCTGGCTTTTTAAGGGACTATCCTTCTTGGAATCCTTGTGTGGAGAATTCCGGAGCAACATATTTGTGACGGGACGGAAACAGAGCAAAGAGAAAAAAGAGAGAAAGAGAAGAATACCTGATCAATCTTCGGTGCAGAATATAAAGGGAGTGTATCTTGAATTTAAATACAAACTGATCCTCACCCTATCTCCTATTTATAATCATGATCTGCAGGGATTGTCACATCTATGACGTGATGATCGCAACGGCTAGTCCGGGTGTAACGGCTAGTTTCTTGGAGTCGCCCGTTGGAGATAAGATCAAAACAAAATACAACTTGTTAATTTACAATCAACTCCTTATATTTTGGGGGCAATTGTTAGGGCTGGATTTTTATTATAGGTGATCCTTATACGTGATCCTAACCAGTGATCCTTGTTTCTTTGGCAGACAGTGATCCTCAGCAGGACTTCAGGATCAGGATCATGGGACATTATAGTGATCCTCATATTAACGGCCACTTCCGCTTAATACAATATTGTTTTGCAGGAACATCTAGCAGGATACGCTCTAGGCATCATGATCAAGGGACGCGTCTTCACAATTATGGCAAGAGCTTAATTGAAGATAGACGTTGCACAGGATATGGAAACTTGGCTTGATTTATGGGCGGCTATTTAGGCTAGATTGTATCTCATTTCTAAAGGGGTGATGAGCTGAATATTAGTTTAGCTACCTAAAATAGGTCACCTACACACGTATAAATACCACTCTTCCTCATTCGGAAGAATACACACGACATACAACACAACTCTCACACACTTAGACACCAAAAGCGATAGTGATCCTTGTACTCAGCTCATTATCATCCAAAGTTGTAACCATTTTGTTCTTATATTGAAGTTGGTGATCGGTAGTTGCCATCACCCGAGGTTTTTTATGCCGGAGATCATACATTGATCAAGGGCTTTTTCCTCGTATAAATCATTGTGTCTTTGCATCTTTATCACAGAAGTGATCCTTTACTTTCATAATTAGCCAAGCATCATACCCCGTTTACATAAAGTTTGGTTACATTATCCTTGTGTGATTTTTGACCAAAACAACCATAACATCCTATGGTACCATAACATGCTACTGGTCGGCTTGATAATAGTTAATAAATGTCATTCAATTGTCTTTCGACCAACGCCCCAAAAAGTTCGTTTATATTATTGAAATCGTTGTTTTTAATATAAACCATAGCATTTGTTTTAGAAAACTCGAAATCCTTTAGCACATATGAATCACCCTAAAACAATTGAAAAGTGTAAAAGAGGGGAACAATGTACTCACTTGGGATTGCAAGGTATCCTTGATTAGATGAACTAACAAAGCTCGGGAAACCAAGGAATCAAGTGGTACCTAGTATCGGATCACTATGTTAATAAATCGGCACCTAAATCGGGAGGTCGGGTAGAATGAGGTCTCGTAAACCAAATGAGTATTGAAACTCATGTGATATGGTTTAACAAAGCCTATATTCGGATTCGGAACTTATCCTAAGTGCTTACGACCCGTTATGACCTGTTAAAGTAGTCTATGCTACTTTAACGTGTCATTCGCACGAATGCGCGTTCAAGCCGCCTAACGAGTCCTATGACAAGTATTATATGCCCTAACATGTATAAATATGTTGCATAATCAGTTTAAGTGTCAAAAATTAAGTTACATATGCTAAAATTCAAATTATGCATGAAAATGGCATTTTGGTCATTTTACTAAGGCATATAAACTACCTATCATACAACTAATTAAACTAAGTGACCATAAGGTATAACCTTGGAAGGTTATTCCCTATACAACTATGGTCACAAAATATGTTTGGTCAGATCCTAATGATTGACCAAACGGGTCGGGTTCGAAAGTCTAAGCGGTTGTTTAGACCGCTTAACTTACGACCCTAAACAAGCACTAGACTAAAAGTGACGAGTTAAACATGTTAAAACATGTTTAAGTAAGTTAGAAATCTGATTTGATATCAAAACAAAGTGTTTTGATGCCCGAAAATAGTTTCGTCGCAAAATGCACATAATCGTGCATTTTGACCGAAACTTTGACTCGTCACTTCAACTAATCAACGTGGTAATCAGTAGGCATAGTCACAAGAGACTATAACCATCGTATTACGCTCCCATTGCAAAGTTCAAACGAACTTTGTCTTGACCAATTCATGGTCAAATCAGAAAGTGAAACACTTTTTGACTTTCTTACTGGAATACATAACCAAGCATGAAAGATCACTTACAAAGGGTCCAAGCTTGGAAAGAGATCAAAGAAAACTGAGGTATAAAGCCTTCAACCAAGTATGATAGCTTCAAAACAGAGATTGAGTGAAAGAAACTTGAATGAGCAAAGAATAGAGCAAATGAGGTGGGTATTTATAGGAAATCATGATCCATTTGATGAATGCCAAGTGTTTTTGAGTGGATCAAAGCTTGATCTTTGCCCTACAAATGTTACACACTGATTTGGGGGCTTGGGGAGCACTTAAACAAGCCCAAGGTATGCAAAAACCATGGTTAAAAACAATGAGAACATGCTGTTTTTCTGAATACATTGAATCGGCCAGATGTGGCTGTCGCGACCTGCGTAAAAGTAAGCATAGGCTTACGTGCCCAGCGACCAACTTTCAGAATTTGTCAAAAACAGTCCCCGCAAGCTTAAAACGTGGTTTTTGGTGCATTTAACCCCCGTTAACACCATTTCAAGGCTCTACAAGGATGTTAAAGCATAGGGAACTTAAAATATGCTTGAAAATATCTTGGATGTCGGTTCGTTTGGTCGTACTGTCACGTTATTCGGTTAATTACGGCGAACTTTTGAACGGACGCGAAAACGAACCAAATTACGCGACGAATGGTAATTTTCCATTCCAATCACTAGAATAAAATATTTTAATGATTACAAAAATTTTTGGATGTCCGGATATGTTCAGAACGTAAGATATGCGCGTAAATGCAAACTTGTGCATTTTTTACGCTTTTAGTCCCTATTGATCAAATAAGCGCATTTTCGCATACCGAACCCTCAAAGCTTATTTCTAAGCTTTGTAAAGGATATTTAGGGTACGTTTAGCTTATGATCATGTTTCGAAATGTTCGTTGCTATACGAATCGGTAGACTTTACAGTTTGTCGCAAATAGTCCATATGATCGAATAAACTTGTTTTTGCCATACCAAACCCTTCAAAACTTATTTCTAAGTTATGTTAAGGTTATCTAAGGTATGTTAAGCTTATGTCCCTATTCCGGAGTGTTTTTCAAGTTAAACTGATTATGTTTATGTAACATTTGCGCTTGTAATCGTCATGAACAGTTCTATTATCAATAAAACAATGTTATTTGATCCCAATGTTTGTTTGGTTGTGTTTTACATTTTTCATGTTTTAACTTTTGTTCAATTTCAAACTCTACATCGCTTTCTGGAGCATTATACGCAAACTGGTGCGTAAACGTACTCAGTTTAATGCGACAAATACTCCGGAACATCAACATATACTCAACATACCTTAAATAACCTTTACATAACTTAGAAATAAGTTTTGAAGGCTTTGGTATAGCAAAAACAAGTTAATTTCGCTTACAGGGACTAAACTTGACAAACTGCGAAAGTATGCCAATTTGAACTGTAACGAACATTCCGGAACATGTCCATAAGTTAAACATACCATAAATATCCTTTACATAGCTTAGAAATAGGCTTTGAGGGGTTTGGTATGCTAAAACAAACTTTTGGATCATTCAGGGGCTAAAAGTGTCAAAAAGTGCACAAGTTTGCACTTTCACGCATAACTTACGTTCTGAATACATCCGGACACCCAAAAATTTATGTAAGCATCCTAATATTATGCCTTAGTGTTTGGCATAAGAAAAATCCATTCGTCGCGTCATTTGGATCATCTTTCGCGCCTATGCGCATTCCGTCGTAATTAAGCGAACATCGCGATCGTACGGCCAAACGAACCGACATCCGGAATATTTTTGAGCATATTTCAAGTCCCCTACACTTTAACTTCATCTTAGAGCCTTGAAATTAGGTTAACGGGGCTTAATCATACCAAAAATGGGCCAAATTACGTGTTTCTGAAGTGCAGGGACCAAAATTGAAAATTCTGATCTGTGAACCTCAGGCGGGGCGCGTAAGGATTGACCAAATCCTTACGCGGGGCGTGTGGGACTGTCAAACAGATTCAATGTATGCATTTAATGCAGTTGGCCTTTCGTTCGATCAAGGGGCGATGCCCTTTCACCCAATCAAGAGCCAAGGGGCATTTTCTGACTTACCACAACATTTCGACAAGTGTACGCACGAGATCGCGGCACGATATTCGATAGACGATCCTAACGGTTCTACTTTTCCTATAAATACCCCCCCCCCTTTTGTGTAAAAATCACAAGAATCAGATCTAAAAGCTCTAAGTTGAAGTATTGCTTCATACCTGAGTTTCTCTGATCTAGATTAGCATTCAGGGACCCTCCGTAAGTATTCTTTCGTTGTTTTATCGCTTTTCGAGTCCAAAAGTCAACGTTTTGTTGACTTTCTGCATTGACCAGCTTATGGTCGATGCGAAGTTCATGGAACTTCATAACGTGAGCGTGATCACGATGGTTATAGTCCGTAGTGACTATACCTACTGATCACCACGTTATCTAGGCTCAGTGACGAGTCGTAGTTTCGGCCAAAATGTGCATTCTTGCATATTTTGTAACCAAAACTACTCGTGGGCATCAAAGCCATTTGTTTTGATGTCAAACCTGTTTTCTAAACTTAGTTAAGCATGTTCTAACATGCTTAGCTCGTCACTTTTAGTTTAGTGCTTATATAGGGTCGTAAGGTAAGCGATCTAAACCATCGCTTATACTTTCGAACCCGACCCATTTGGTCGATCATTAGGATCCGACCAAACACATTAGGTGACCATAGCTATAACCTTCCGAGGTTATACCTTGTGGTCACGATGTTAGGCGTTCCAGACGCGTTCTACGCGAACGACGCGTAAGGTAGCATAAGCTACCTAAGCGGGTCGTGATGGGTCGCAAGCACCTAGGTTAAGTTTCATTTTAGTATATAGGCTTTGTTAAACCATATTACACGAGTCCCATACTCGTTTGGTTTACGAACCCGCATACTATCCGTTCCTCCGATTTTAGGTCCGGTATATTAACATAGCTATCTATTTGGTGTCGTTTGATATTCTGTGACCTAGCATTGTTTGGTTATGACACAAGAACTCCAAAGCAATCTCAGGTGAGTACATAGAACCCCTCTTTTACTGTTTTCCAACTGTTTGGGGTGAAACACATGTGCATATCTGTTACTTTCATGCTTTCCATGTTTTCACATCGTATATCTGCTATGCTCATTAGTACATTATAGTACATGATTTCATTACATTTTATGCTATGTATGCCCATTGTGTGCGTACTTAGTACATTGATTTACATTACATTTCTGTTGCATATGTTTTACTCAGCATATGGACACATTGATTTACATGAACATTTCTGTTGCATATGTTTACTCAGCATATGGACACATTGATTTACATGAACATTTCTGCTGGCAATATGTTTACTCAGCATATGGACACATTGATTTACATGAGCACTTCTGCTTCGTATGTTTACTTAGCATACTTAGTACAATTGTTTACATCACATGCCTTCATTTTGTTATGACATTTGGTTTGTTTAACATGGGACAATACATTCATTAACATTGATCACGCCGTTCGTTAGTAGGTAGTGGTACCATAGGAATTGACAACTCCCGTTTCTGAAATCCTGGGTTTGATAGGATTGGAAGGAATGACCGAATTCGATATACATAACTTAGATAAATCTTTAATTTGTTTGAGGGTTTATCGCCGCAGTCTCAAGGCTTGGATGTATGCATATTTTACAATACCGCATAAATGTTAATATCAATAGAGCATGCATTTTTCCACAGAACATAACGTTGATTTAAACCACGTGTTACTTCAGCGACTTGTTTTGTGCATTTTACATATGGTTTAAGTTGATACGTTTCGCTTACCATACATGATACATTTTGGGATACACATTACATGATTTACATTGAACATAAACACGTTGACATTGACATACACATTTGGTGGTTTACATTGAACATAAACATTTGACATGGTTTACACAATAACACTTGACATTTGGGTTATACATGAACAATTTTCATGGTGGATTGGTTTGGGTAAATGGTTTGATAGGAACAATTGGAAAGCATCATCCATGAAGACTTAAATAAAAACAAGTAAGTACCAAAGGAACCACAGAAAAACGGTCACACACACATGCACAAATGAAAAAATAAGGTTTACTGACAGTGTGAACACAGGGTCGTGACCACCTGACACACCCCTGTCCCAAACGCCCAGATACATAAAAATAATAAAGACACAGCACGAGGTTGTGCTGCATCAGCACGGGTCGTGGCCGACTGACTGTTGGGATATAAAACCCTCAGTCTTCATTTTTCAAACACAACATGACCCGTTTCTCTGGAGACGCCGGTTCCTCCTGATTTTCAGACGGTTTCAACATTCGATCACTCCAATCCGACTACAAGTATGATTCTAACATCATGGTAGTTAGTGTAATAATTTGCATGTAGTTTAAGACCAAAAATTCGGGTTTAATCTAGGATTCTTGCACTAGACCCATGCCAACCTCGAATTTTTGTTTAGATCTTGTTAGTAGTAGTAATTTTGAAAGTAATTATCTGAACAATGTTGAGGAAATCGAATTATTCACACTGTTTCAACCAAACCCTTGTTCTTGACGGAAAATCTTAAAATTGGAAGGGTAAACGGGTGTTTTATGTAAAAATGATAGTTGGGGTTTGTTTTTCGGGTAAACCGCTGCTAATGAATAAAATTTTTTGATTTTTTGGAGCCGGCTTGAAAACATTGATTTTTGGAGAAATAGACTGTTCAACACGGGGTCGTGTTGTCTCAGCACGGGGCTGTGCCCAACCTGAAACCTCAGACACGGGGTCGTGTCCGACAGACACGGGGCCGTATCCAGACCATCTGATATCATATTTTTGCATATTTTTCAAATGTATCAACCGTCTCACTGGTTCTTTCTTGCAGGATGGCACCACACAAATTTCTGAGGTTCAAAACCGCTGAATTGGAGTACCAAACATGGTTCGAAACCTTGCAAGCGCGACATGAAGAGCCCCCAAGGCAGGTTTGTTACAACACGCTCGAGACAGTTGGACAAAGGGAGAGATATGATGCACTCGTGACTGGTCCACTCCGAATCTTTCTAGAAACTCGGCTCCGATCCATACATCAATACAATATGGAGTTCGTAAGCACACACAAGTTTAAAAGGACCGAGCCAGATTTGTTTGACTCAGATTCCATGGAGTTTAGATGCGGGGTAGAATGGTATAGCATTTCAGTTGCCCAATTCGGTTTCAACATCGGCCTATATACCGAAGAGGATGCGGCTGAACCAGAGTTTACTGAAGCCATTCATGAATTACCGGACAACCTTCGCCAGGCTGCATGGGCAATGATTGGGAATGGACCACACAACTCAAGTTCAACCAGAGCATAAAATAAGGGACCCTCTCATATGCTACATTCATAGTGTCCTTAGTGGTTCTTTGTGCTAAAGGGATAACAGTGGTGGGGTTGTGAACTTACGGGAACTTACTTGCCTCTATTGTCTCGTGACTCACTAACCACTCGACGTCGCCCATATCTTGCTTTGGAAAATGGCTGCCAACACCACCGCGGACACCCGAACGCGATCTTCTATGGAGGATGGATCGCAAAGTTATTCAAACATTTCCTTCGGCGAACTCCATCGATGTTCAACAAGGGTGTTGGTACTATAAAGGTTGATCTCGCGGTATACCGAAGTATCGGTCTTACAATCGATTGCCCCGACGGTACCATGCGCTTCAAGGATGCAAGAGGTCGTGCTTGGAACCCAAACGACCCGGACATGATATTGGTAATCGAAGATATCCCGAACCGTCCTCGTCCCGGACAATTCCCGGGGTCCTCGTCTCAAGGAGGGGGTGATTTTCCTAACCTTATGAACTTGTATAACATTATGCAGGAAACCCTCCAAGTCTCCAAGAACGCCTAAAGCTTAGGCCAAAGCTCAAGCACCCGGATAGGAGGCATGGAACGCAACATCCTTTCCATGCAAAATGACATTGCTTACATCTGGGAGCATATGGTGGTTTGAGACGAATATGAGGAGGAGGACGAGGGGCAGCGTATGGATTCTGATTAGGCAGTGGTAGTAGTGGGCAATGTGGTTGTCATGGAGGTTAAATCTCTCACCCTTTTGAACAATTTGATATTTCCTCGGGCTACGTCCCGTTAAGACAATTTACTTTCCGTTAGACAATTTAGTTTCTGCACTTTAATTTTATTTTGATGATGTGGTGTGATGCTTAAAACTTAAATGTTGGTAATGTAGGTTTTATTTTGGTTTTGTTGTATTATGTTGTGTTGTGTTAGTATTGTAGAACGTAAGTACCATGGGAGGCTTGGACACACTAAGCATAGTGGTCCCTAAGCCATGAAAACCAGGAGCCAAACGTCCAAAACCTGCATTTTGAACCGAAACAGACAAACAACACAGGGCCGTGTTCACCCAACACGCCCCCGTGCAAGTCCACTAATGTCAAAAAGTTTTTCTCCAAAAAGTGACACGGGCTGTGCCCACCAGGCACGACCCCGTGCTCACTCCACTGTAAGTTTTCTGAAAACCCAGTTACTGGCACTTTGGCCACGAGCCATGTTCACCCAACACGCCCCCGTGTCCAAGGCCCAGTAACTGTTAAATTTTGTTATTTTTCCGCATTCAACCAAAATAAACCCTTTTGGAACACATTGGGGACAATGTGTAATTTAAGTGTGGGGGAGGTTAAAACAAGCCTTACATAAACTTGTTTTGAAACCGCTAAACACCCCAAACTTTTTTAAAAAATCTTTATTTTCTTTCTTTTACTTATCTTAGTTTAGTTGAGTAAATAAGTTCTAAAAATGATGTTTTTATTAATTTACACCTAAAACCGTCATGATAAAAAGAACCAATTAAGAAATTATAAAATGGGCCAAACAAATATTTGTAAAAATTTGACTTGTTTATATATAAGTTGTCACGACCCCCGTCCCGGTTTAACCCGGTCCAGGAGCCGCAGGACAGAAACCCGCGAAATTTATTATTTGATTTGAAAGCGGAAGTTTTAACAGGATCTTCAAACTTAAAAATGCCCGATTATTTTATTTCATAATTTGGGAGGAACCCGTAATTTACAATAGAGGAATTTCAAGAGGAAATTCCCTGTTTTACAAAACATGTTTATTTATTTAACTGAGCCACCACTTCAAGCTTGATTAGTGCTCCGTAGCACTTTTCCTTGATTCACAGGAGGTCACCTGAAACATGTTTTAAAAATATTTTTGTCAACGGGGAAATACTGGTGAGTCACTCAATTTGATAAAACGACACATAACTATCAATTACAGCATAAGTGCGATTATAATGGCTTTTATCTTATTTTTATCTGGCTCCGTGTCACACCATGGTGACGATGGTCATACCACTATTGGGTCCTTTCACCCAAGTAGTGATGATTATCACTGTTAGGTTTATGAACCTAACCGTGAGAAATTTGTAATGTGCACAATACCCCACTTGCCAGTGATTCAAGATAACCACGACTTAATCCTGTAATTATAACTTTGAAAATAATTTGAGGTATTGTAAAATACTTTTGATAAAAAGAGAATGACTCACATTGCAAGTTTAAACGGGCAGAGTTTAGCCTACTGATAAGCCTTGTAACCTAAATTAAATGACAATGCATACGAACTAGGTCAATAACTTAATACAACATTTACGATAACTCACGAGTTTAAAACCCTCACGACGAATGGCAAAGTATAGCCCTAATTTGGGCAGCACTTATAACACCATCCGGATTGGTTTCAATCGATGGACATTGAATCGTCCTAGGCAGTGATCGAGTTAATACCCTGTATCGTAGCAGCGTCCTTGATACCTTAAGACTTTCGAATTTAGGCAGTATACTCGTTTTGATCAAAACTTTCGAACACAGAAGCAAGTCCCATGCAAAGGCAATTTTATAGCCAACATTTTGTGTTTTACGCGGCCCGCATAAACCACACTTAAACCTTACGCGGCCCGCGTGGGCCTCCTATTCTACGATTAGAGCTAGCGTGTCACAGGTAGGTCCGCCACGTGGTTGACACGTGGCCTGAATGTTTATCCGATGAAGTTCAAGCTGTCGCGGCCCGCGTAGCCTCACCTTATGGCTTACACGGCCCGCGTGAAACCAAAAAATTCAATTTTCTTGATTTTTCATGCACATTAGGGTTTCAAGGGTCCGGGTTTTCACTTACGAGTAGATTTGGGGAATTTTTTTTGCAGTCCTTACATCCTCCCCACCTTATTTAAAATCTCGTCCTCGAGATTTATTGAAATAAGTGAGGATACTTTCGCTTCATTTTCGATCCAGCTCCAGGTGTATTCGAGTTCTCTTTTTGAATCCCATTGACTTTGACTAGTACCAGTCTTTTGTGTTTGAGAACTTAATCTTTCTGTCTTCTATTTGAAGCGTCTTTCTATTTGAAGCGGTTTCTCACGAACTTCAACTTTTCATTCACCTGTACGTCTTGAAGAGGGACTACCAGGATTCGTCAGATAAGCATTTCTTGAGGTTGGATACATGGAATACGACATGTACCCCGACTAACTCTTCTGGTAGTTGTAAACGATAGGCAACTGCCTCTATGCGTTGGATTATCGGGAAGGGTCCTATGTATCTTGGACTTAGTTTTCCTTTCTTACCGAACCGAACTACTCCTTTCCGAGGAGAAACTTTCAGGAGTACCTTGTCTCCGACTTGAAATTCCAATGCCTTACGTCGATTGTCCGCATAACTTTTCTGGCGATCTCGAGCCGTTTTCAGTCTTTACTTGATTTGTGGATTATTTTCGATGGTTTCTTGCACGATTTCAGGACCTGATAACTGGCTTTCTCCATATTTCTGCCCAGCAAACTGGAGTTCTACACTTTCGTCCATTACAGTGCTTCGAAACGGGGCAGCTTCAATGCTTGCATGATAGCTATTGTTATAGAGAATTCAATTAAGGGTAGGTGGCTTATCCAGTTACCACCAAAATCGATTCACACATGCTCTGAGCATGTCTTCAGGGTTACGGGTCGATTTGGGGATTTTTTTTTTTTTTTTTTTTTTGCAGTCCTTACATAAGTTTTTACACTACAACCATCATTTCCTACAAAAAATAGAGTTTTGAGCCTTTATTGAGCATAAATACACATCTATACAAATCGCTCAAATTTCATTTCTTATGTGAATAGCCCATTTGGTTCTTACAAATCTAGAACTTGCCAAAGCGATACATCGCAAGTCCTTACCGACGCTAATCCAAGTAAGTAAATGACAAAGGCATTAGGAATAAACCCGTTTTCATCCAAAAACTTTATTTTTCTTGCTTTTCCCAAAAATACTCCCCCCTAAACAAATCATTTTTGAGCCTTAAAACCTTTTGTTCTTAAAACCCGCAAAAAGTTTGCAAAAATAACCACCTATCACCCCCAAAATCCATTTTTTTCTTTTACACACTTTATTTTCAGTAAATGCGGCTCTTTTAAAAATTATAAAATAAGTGACTTAGTTATCTTATAAAAAAATCTATATAGCTACTTAGAATAAAATAAGCAAAAACAATATTGCTTATAAATATATAGTTCTTAACTAAGTCAGAAGAAAATAAAATTTTCAAATGAAAACGCCGACATTTTACTATTTTAGCCACTTTCAAATAAAACACACCCACTCGAACCATAGCCTACCCTTCAAAAATCCTCTCGATACCTACAAGGATTAAACCTCAAAAAGAAGGAGGTTTGATTACTTGTTGTCACACCCCGAACGCGTTAAAACAGCAAAACCGCGGTGTAAACGTCGGGGAGTGTCGTAACAGAATCATTGTTTCACAACACATGGATTGAAGTTTCGTTTTATTGAATTAAGTTTATTACATTGTCTCGAAATTAAACGCAACACATGAACATATTGTCCTTCGTTGTTATTAAGTCACTAAGGCCTCGTCCATTCCTATGTGAGGATGCATCATAATCATCATCAAACATCATCAAACAACAGTACCTGAAACATATGTGAAAATAAGTCAGCATAAAAATGTCGGTGAGTACATAGGTTTTGTGAGTGTGTCAGATTCATGGCTTTGAGTCCATATTGCAATACCCCATCCAACTATGAGAGTTGTCGAGTGTGTAACTTGAAATCAAAAGAGTTTGATATTGCAGTATGTTTTATCAACTTCACAAGTTGATATATGTGTAAACCAAAACCATTATAACCATGAATCTTGACTGAAAACATTTGTCTTTGTAAACCAGGTAGTGAATCGTTGTTGAAAGTAAACATAATATGGTTTATATCTTTAAGTAAACCTTGTAGTGTAACGCAGCGACATGTAATGTGTTAAAAGCACTTATATATAGGAAGTACCAGCGGCGTATCCACCATGCTTTTATACCCGCCCCGTTACTAATCACTTACCATAACCCACTCGTTCAATAGTTCAAATAGTTCCACTCGTTCAAATAGTTCAAATCGTTCACATAGTTCAAATAGTTCCAATCGTTTCAAATACTTCAAATCGTTCACATAGTTCAAATAGTTCCAATCGTTCAAATAGTTCAAATCGTTCACATAGTTCAAATAGTTCCAATTGTTCAAATGGTTCAAATCGTTCGTGTTTTAACTGTGAAAAACAACTTTTGGTCGTTCTCGTTGAACACATTCAAACCTGTGTGACTTGTCCATCGTTTATCTCATATTAACAAACCACCAAAGGGTAAGCTAACGATCATCAGGTTTTGTCGTTACCCACATTACCCCCATAACCATGGTGATAGTCCGATAACGGAATTTGTCAGATCCTATGGTACCATAACATCCTATGGTACCATAACATACTACTGGTCGGCTTGATAATAGTTAATGAATGTCATTCAATTGTCTTTCGACCAATGCCCCCAACAAGTTCGTTCATATTATTGAAATCGTTATGTTTAATATAAACCATAGCATTTGTATTAGAAAACTCGAAATTGTTTAGCACATATGAATCACCCCAAAACAATTGAAAACTGTAAAAGAGGGGAACTATATACTCACTTGGGATTGCAAGGTATCCTTGATTATGTGAACTAACAAAGCTCGGGAAAGCAACGAATCAAGTGGTACCTAGTATCAGATCACTGTGTTAGATAATCGGCACCTAAATTGGGAGATCAGGTAGAATGAGGTCTCGTAAACCAAACGAGTATTGAAACTCATGCGATATGGTTTAACAAAGCCTATATTCTGATTCGAAACTTATCCTAAGAGCTTACGGCCCGTTATGACCCGTTAAAGTAGTCTATGCTACTTTAACGCGTCATTCGCGCGAATGCGCGTTTGAGACGCCTAACTAGTCCTATGACATGTATTATATGCCCTAACATGTTTAAATATGTTGCATTATCAGTTTAAGTGTCAA
The DNA here is from genome assembly GCF_002127325.2 of Helianthus annuus. NCBI lineage: Eukaryota > Viridiplantae > Streptophyta > Magnoliopsida > Asterales > Asteraceae > Helianthus > Helianthus annuus. Next base: position 96,958,443 of record NC_035442.2, read on the forward strand.
AAATTAAGTTAAATAATCTTAAATTCAAATTATGCATGAATAGGGCATTTTGGTCATTTTACTAAGGCATATAAACTACCTATCACACAACTAATTAAACTAAGTGACCATAAGGTATAACCTCGGAAGATTATTCCCTATACAACTATGGTCACAAAATATGTTTGGTCGGATTCTAATGATTGACCAAACGGGTCGGGTTTGAAAGTCTAAGAGGTTGTTTAGGCCGCTTAACTTACGACCCTAAACAAGCACTAGACTAAAAGTGACGAGTAAAATATGTTAAAACACGTTTAACTAAGTTAGAAAACTGATTTGATATCAAAACAAAGTGTTTTGATACCCGAAAATAGTTTCGTCTCAAAATGCACATAATCATGCATTTTGACCGAAACTTTGACTCGTCACTTCGACTAATCAATGTGGTAATCTGTCACACCCCGACCACGTAAAACATCAAATCGTGGCGGAAACGTCGGGGAGTGTTGTAACAGAATTATTGTTTCACAACCATGGCATTTAAAGTATTATCTTATTCATCACCCGAGGGTGGAATTCATTGTTCAAACAAGAACCAACAAGCCACATTGTCTTAAAACTACAGAAATAAAGAGCACATGACGAAATTAAACTATGTCTAGTTTTGTTTTATGTCACTAAGGCCCAAGTCCACCCTAGCATGTCACGATCATCCTACGCATTTGCTCCTGAAACACATGTGAAAATAAAGTACGTTAGCATAAAAATGCCAGTGAGTAACATAGGTTTTGTGAAAATAGGATTCATGACTTAGGTTTTAGAAAAGGGTTGTTTAACAAAGTCAGTCATGATCCTTGTAACATGTTTTGTTTTATAAATCATTTGAAAACCGATGATAAAGTAGATGATATGTGAAAAAGTAATGTAAGGTTTAAATGAATAACTAAGTAAAATGAGTTTGTATATATATATATATATATCGAACAGTGTTGTAAAACAATGTCTTGTGAAAAATATGTTATTTGTAAGAAAAATTAATAAGTCCAAGTTGAATGACTTAAATAAACCACCCAATGAAAGTTGCCCATGTCTAAACCATTTGCCCAATGTTATTGTGAAAACCATGTCAAAATGTATATATCAATATCAACATTGTCTATGTCAAATATCAATCATGTAATGTGTACTCAAAATGTCAATGTATGGTTAGTGAAATATGTATCAACTAAACCATAGGAAAAATGCACAAAACAGTGTATTGAATTAAAACATGGTTTAAATCAACGCTATGTTTTGTGGAAAATGCATGCTATAATGAATACAGACATTTATGCGGTATTGTGAAAATGCATACATCCAAGCCTTGCAACTGTGGTGATAAACCTTTAAACAAATTAAAGGTCTATCTGTCTAAATGTTTTAATCGAATTCGGTCATTCCTTCCAATCCAAACATACCCAGGATTTCAGGAACGGGAGTTGTCAATTCCTATGGTACCATTACCTACTAACGAGCGGCGTGATCAATGTTAATGAATGTATATTGTCCCACTTAAACAAACCAAATGTCATACCCAAAATGTAAGCGTGAAAATGTCATGTAAAACAAATGTACTAAGTATGATGAACATACATAGCGTGAAAATGTCATGTAAAACAAATGTATTAATGAACATAGCAAGTATATGATATGAAAGCATGAAAAGAATGAAAGTAACAAGTAGGCACATGTGTTTCACCCCAAAATGTTTGAAAAACAGTAAAAGAGGGGACTATGTACTCACTTGAGATTGCTTAGAAGTCGTAGGATAACCACCAAGCAATGCTAGAAGGTCACGGAATCAAACGGCACCTATAAAGGCATCTATATTAATAACCGGACCTATCGGAGGATCGGGTAGTACGAGGGTTCGCAAACCAAATAAGTGTGGGAACTTATGTAATATGGTTTGACAAAGCCTACATACTAAAACGAAACTTATCCTAAGTGCTTTTGACTCGATACGACCCGCTTAGGTAGCTTATGCTACTTTAACGCGTCGTTTGCGTAAAACGCGCTTGAAACGCCTAACTAGCCCTATGACAAGCAAGATATGCCTTAACACACTTAATATTGTTGCTAAATCAGTTTAGGTGTCAAAAATTATGTTACATAAGTTTAAAATGAATTTTAGTGTAAAAAGGGCATTTTGGTAATTTACCTAAAGCATAAGAACCACTTGTCATACAACTACTCAAATGGCGTGACCATAAGGTATAACCTTCAAAGGTTATTCCCTATACACTATGGTCACCTAATGTGTTTGGTCGGATCCTAATGATCGACCAAATGGGTAGGGTTCGTAAGCATAAGCGATTGCTTAGATCGATTACCTTTACGACCCTAGACAAGCACAAAACTAAAAGCGACGAGCTAAACATGCTAGAACATGTTTAGAAAACAGGTTTTGGTATTAAAACAAACGGTTTTAATACCCTAAAGTAGTTTGGTTACAAAATGCGCAAGAAAACGCATTTTGACCGAAACTACGGCTCGTCACTAAGCCTAGATAACGTGGTAATCAGTAGGTATAGTCGCTAGGGACTATAACCAACGTGATTACGCTCACGTTATGAAGTTCAAACGAACTTCGCATTGACCATAAACTGGTCAATGCAGAAAGTCAAACAAAGTTTGACTTTCGGACTCGAAAAGCAATAAAAGAACGAAAGAATACTTACAACGGGTCCCCGCAAGATTGAATTCCGAGTACTCTCAGGTATGAAGTGTCAAAGCGCCCCAACTTAGAGAGCAACCTCAGAATTCAAGTGTGAGGGAAATGGGCAAGACATGGAGGGGTATATATAGGATTTGGTGAACCGTTAAGATCGTTCCTCGCAAAGCGTGCTTCGATCTTGGCCATCCATTTGTACCCATAGTTTTTAAAAAACCATTTGAGCCCATTATTTCAGTCCCCTGATTCGAAAATACCATTTGCAATGGGTTTTTGAGTGCATAACAGCTGTTAGCAGCTGTTAAAACTGTTTTTGCAGTTCTGGGGACCTCACGCGGCCCGCGTGAGAATTACCAAAATGCTAGGCGGGCCGCCTAGCCATGTCAGATCAGCAAAAACTTTGCAAAATGACAGTTTTGGTCCCTGCATGCGTTTAAGGCCATTTTTGACACGTTTAAGCCCCGTTAACCTCATTTCAAGGCTCTAAAATGAAGTTAAAGTATAGGGGACTCAAAACATGCTCAAAAATATCTCGGATGTCGGTTCGTTTGGTCGTACGATCGCGATGTTTGCTTAATTACGACGGAATGCGCATAAGCGCGAAAAACGATCCAAATTGCGGGACGAATGGATTTTTCTCATGCCAAACATTAAAACATAATATTTTAATGCTTACATAAATTTTTGGATGTCCGGAAGTATTCAGAACGTAAGATATGCGCGAAAGTGCAAACTTATGCACTTTTTGACGCTTTTAGTCCCTGAATGAGCATAAAGTTTATTTTAGCACACCAAACCCCTCAAAGCCTATTTCTAAGCTATGTAAAGGATATTTAAGGTGTGTTTAACTTATGATCATGTTCCGGAATATTCCTTACAGTTCAGATTGGCATACTTTCGCAGTTTGTCAATTTTAGTCCCTGTAAGCGAATAAACTAGATTTTGCCATACCAAAGCCTTCGAAACTTATTTCTAAGTTATGTAAAGGTTATTTAAGGTATGTTAAGCATAAATTGATGTTCCGGAGTATTTGTTGCATATAACTGATTACGTTTTCGTACCAGTTTGCATATAATTCTCCAGAAAGCGATATAGGGTTTGAAATCGAATAAAAGCCAAAACATGAAAAACATCAAACATAAATAAAGAAACATTGGGATCAAATAACTTTATTTCATTGATAACCGAACAGTTTACAATGACTACAAGCACAAATGTCACAGTCTCCCCTACTTGTGGGAATTTCGTCCCGAAATTCGTTTAGAGGAAACTCGTGGGAATAGATGTGGATACTTCGCCTTCATTTGATCATCACGTTCCCAAGTAAACTCAGGTCCACGTTTAGATTCCCAGCGAACTCTAACCAACGGAATGCGCTTGCGTTTAAGCCATTTGACTTCACGATCCATAATTTCCACAGGTTTCTCAACAAAGTGGAGTGTTTTATCAACACGAATCTCGTCGAGAGGTATGTGGAGGTTCTTATCAGCTAAGCACCTTTTGAGGTTGGATACGTGGAAAGTTGGATGAACATTTCCAAGTTCAGGAGGCAATTGAAGTCTGTAGGCTACCTTACCGATTCTTTCAATGATCTTGAATGGTCCAACGTATCTAGGTGCAAGTTTTCCTTTCTTTCCAAATCTGATCACACCTTTCCAAGGTGAGACCTTAAGTAATACACGATCACCGACTTGAAAATCCAAGGGCTTGCGTTTTAGGTCCGCGTAACTCTTTTGACGGCTTCGAGCTGCCTGTAAGTTATCACGAACTTTCTTTACCTTGTCAGTTGTCTCCAGAATGAGGTCAGGTCCAGTAATCTGAACCTCACCTATCTCATTCCAGCAGACTGGTGAACGACATTTTCGACCATAGAGAGCCTCGAAAGGAGCCATGTTGATGCTGGAGTGATAACTGTTGTTGTAGGAGAATTCAATCAATGGAAGATGTGAATCCCAACTACCACCGAAGTCGATCACACAAGCTCTAAGCATATCCTCCAAAGTCTGGATTGTTCTTTCAGTTTGGCCATCAGTTTGTGGATGATAGGCTGTGCTCAGATTGAGTTGGGTCCCCATAGCAGATTGCATGGTTCTCCAAAATCGAGAAGAGAAACGAGCATCCCTATCAGAAATAATGTTCAAAGGAACACCATGTCGGGATACAATTTCATCCACATAGATTTTAGCCAACTTTTCAGCAGGAAAATCCTCACGGATTGGCAAGAAGTGCGCTGATTTAGTAAGACGGTCCACAATTACCCAGATGGCATTATGACCTTTCTTAGTGCGCGGAAGTTTAGTAATGAGATCCATAGTGATGTTTTCCCATTTCCAAACTGGAATCTCTGGTTGCTCTAAAAGACCATAAGGATGTTGGTGTTCAGCCTTAACCTTAAGACAAGTAAGGCATTTTGAAACGTATAAGGCAATGTCTTTCTTCATACCAGGCCACCAATACCGAGTACGAAGATCCTTATACATTTTGTCTGAGCCAGGATGAATAGAATAACGAGACTTATGGGCCTCATCCATAAGCAAAGCACGAAGGTCATCTTGGCTTGGGACCCACAAACGGTCCATGAAATAATACGATCCATCTTCCTTCAGAACAAGATCAGGCTTAATGTGATAGGGTAATTCCTTACCCATCAAGTCTTGTGAAACACAAGCATGCTGAGCCTGAGAAATGCGCGCTTGGATATCGGATCGAGCTTGGATAGCAGATTGATCACGAATACAATGAAGCAGAGTACGTTCCTTACGACTTAATGCGTCAGCCACGACATTCGCTTTACCAGGATGGTAGCGAATTTCGCAATTATAGTCGTTTAGGAGTTCGACCCAACGTCTTTGCCTCATGTTGAGTTCCTTCTGGTTGAAGATGTGCTGGAGACTTTTGTGGTCAGTGAAAACCACGCATTTTGTACCGTACAAATAGTGTCTCCAGATTTTGAGAGCGAAAACAACTGCACCTAACTCAAGATCATGAGTGGTGTAGTTTCTCTCATGTACCTTCAATTGTCTAGATGCGTAGGCTATGACTTTGTTCCTTTGCATCAGAACACAGCCAAGACCCAATTTTGATGCATCACAGTAGATGACAAAATCATCATTGCCCTCAGGCAAAGTTAGAATAGGCGCATCGCAAAGCTTCCGCTTCAAGGTCTGAAACGCTTCTTCTTGCTTATAACCCCATTCAAAGGGTTTGTTCTTCTGAGTTAGAGCAGTTAGAGGAACTGCAATCTTCAAGAAGTTTTTAATGAAGCGGCGGTAATAACCCGCAAGACCAAGGAAAGAACGAACCTCAGTAGGAGTAGTTGGCGTATCCCAATCCTTAATCGCACTGATCTTGGAGGGATCTACATGAATACCTTGTTCGTTGACAATATGTCCCAAAAATTGAACTTCCTTAAGCCAAAACTCGCACTTGGAGAACTTGGCAAAAAGTTGCTCTTTCTTTAGGAGTTCCAGAGTAAGACGAAGATGGTGCTCGTGATCAGCTTGCGTCTTAGAGTAAATCAAGATGTCATCAATGAAAACGATGATGAACTTATCTAAATAAGGCTTGCAGACCCTATTCATCAAGTCCATGAAAACAGCAGGAGCATTGGTCAAACCGAATGGCATGACTGTGAACTCATAATGCCCATATCGAGTGCGAAATGCTGTTTTGGGAATATCCTCTTCATGCACACGAAGTTGATGATACCCAGAACGAAGATCAATCTTCGAAAAGCAAGTAGCACCCTGTAATTGGTCAAAGAGATCATCAATGCGAGGTAGGGGATATCGATTCTTGATGGTAAGCTTATTCAGCTCACGATAATCGATACACATTCTGAAAGATCCATCCTTCTTCTTGACAAAAAGAACGGGAGCACCCTAAGGAGAAAAGCTAGGACGGATAAAACCTTTGTCAGAAAGCTCCTGAAGCTGCTTAGATAGCTCTTGCATCTCAGATGGTGCAAGGCGATACGGAGCTCTAGCAATAGGATTTGCACCAGGTACGAGATCGATATGGAACTCGACTTGGCGTACTGGGGGTAGACCAGGTAATTCTTCAGGAAATAGCTCCGGATAATCCCGAACAACAGGGATATCTTGAATAGGCTTACCTTGGTCTTTATCTGCCGTAACATGTGCCAAGAAGGCCACATAGTTCTTTCGCATATACTTCCGAGCTTGAGAACAAGACATAAGCTTGAGGCTACTAACAGGTTTCTCACCACGAACCTGTAGGATCTCACCTGACGGGAGCGGCACACGAACGATCTTCTCAAAACAAACCACTTCTGCGCGATGCTTGGCTAACCAATCCATACCCACAATAATGTCGAAACTTCCAAGACGCATAGGCGTGAGGTCAATAGGAAAAAGATGGTTGCTAAGGTTTAATTGGCAGTTGCGAAGAATGGAATTAAGAACAATGGGTTCACCGTTCGCAACTTCAACAGTCAAAGGTTTACCTAGTTTTGTTCTAGACACGCGAAGCAATGGTTCGAAAGATAAAGACACAAAACTTTTATCGGCCCCTGAATCAAAAAGAACAGACGCAGGTTGATTATTAACTAAGAACGTACCGTTCACCACTTCGTTGTCTGCCTGCGCCTCAACAGCATTCATATTGAAAGCTCGTCCACGAGCCTGAGCCTGAACTGGATTTGCATTAACCAGCCTTGGACACTGGTTTCGATAATGAGTCAGGTCTCCGCAATTAAAGCATGAGCCGGGAGGGTAGTGAGGTCGTGCAGCTTGCTGTTGAACAGGTGGTTGAGCTACCTGATTTCGAGCAAAACGACAAACTTCTGCAAAATGACCCGACTTCCCACAGTTGGTACAGAAACGACACGGGAGTTGTTGCTAATGATGACTATTGCACCTATTGCACAAAGGTGCATTCCCTTCATATCGTTTCTTCGCGGGAGGCTGCGCTGGCTGATTGGGAGCTGCCTGGTTCTGTTGGGCAGTGATGGCAAAATTTTGGGAAGCCTTTCGCTTCCTAGAGCCCCTTGATGAGCCAGAATCCTTCCCCTTCTTACCTTTCTTGCTATCCTTCTTGTCAGAATCCTGCTTCTTACCCTTGTCACCCTTCATATGCAATTTACCCTTTCTGACCTGCGATTCTGTCAATGTCGCAGCTAACTCAATTGCCTGACGGACAGTGGTAGGTTTACTACCAGTAACGATGTCTTGCACAGAATCAGGTAGACCATCGATGTATCTTTCGATAGCTTTGTCAAGTGGGGTGACCATTGTTGGGCATAGCAAACTCAACTCTTCATATCTATCAGTATACGCCCGGTGCTCACCACTAACCTGTTTCAGATCGTCAAACTCCCTTTCCAACTTTCGCAATTCATGTCGAGGACAGAACTCACTCATCATGAGAGTCCTTAACTCAGCCCACGTTTGTGCTAAAGCGACTTCAGCACCACGATCTCTCATAATCCCGTTCCACCATGTCAACGCCCTCTTCTGAAAGACACTTGAAGCAAACTCGACCTTGCGATTATCAGGACACTGAACATGACGAAAAGTATTCTCAATGCTCTCAAACCATTGAAGAAGCCCAGTTGCTCCTTCGGTACCACTGAACTTGAGTGGTTTAGCCGAATTGAAACTCTTAAAGTTACAAGGAGCGTTCTGATTGACGTTTGCTTGGTTAAACTGAGCAATAAGATTCGGGAACGCCGCAGCTATATGCTGTGCGATGATTTCCGCCAGTTCGGCATTGGGTAGCTGATTTTCGCGTCGAGGAGGCATGCTAAAGAAAAGAGGAAAACACGAGAGGAAACGAGTGAGATGATTAGATGAAAAGAACGAGATGAAACAAAATCAATAAAGCAAGGATGGTGGTCATTCGTCTGTATCACAAAGCAAACAAATGACGCACAGTGACTAATCAAAGTAAATGGATCCATAAACAATGCTTAACGAAGACATGCTCGCCTATAAGTGAACACTCACCCCAAGAGTTCCCAGGTAAGAGTGACTGGTCCGATTATGTGGATTTGTACGAACACTCTAGCCTTAGACAGAAAACTCAGGGTACAGGCATTCACTCTTCCAGTTTGCACGTGTTCACATCATTTAGACCCAAACTTTGACGGGATTTTGAAAACTCGAAAGGCACAAGGCCAAAAGAATCATTAAAGCAAATGATAAATTTCCAAAATCAATTTGAAAAGTCAGAAGGGTTCAAAACAATAAAATAGATCATTTGAAAAATAGAGGATTGTTTTTCAAAAATCGTTTTAGAAATCTGGGTTCTTGTTTTGATGATCACCTAAGGATAGGTGAAGTGCATGTTTTAAAATCTAAACACAAGACAACTTGTGTTGGGGTCCTAGAAAGGTAATAGTCTAGGTCAAAGCATTACTAATAACCTAATTCCCTATAACCATTGGCTCTGATACCAACTCTTCTGTCACACCCCGACCACGTAAAACATCAAATCGTGGCGGAAACGTCGGGGAGTGTTGTAACAGAATTATTGTTTCACAACCATGGCATTTAAAGTATTATCTTATTCATCACCCGAGGGTGGAATTCATTGTTCAAACAAGAACCAACAAGCCACATTGTCTTAAAACTACAGAAATAAAGAGCACATGACGAAATTAAACTATGTCTAGTTTTGTTTTATGTCACTAAGGCCCAAGTCCACCCTAGCGTGTCACGATCATCCTACGCATTTGCTCCTGAAACACATGTGAAAATAAAGTACGTTAGCATAAAAATGCCATTGAGTAACATAGGTTTTGTGAAAATAGGATTCATGACTTAGGTTTTAGAAAAGGGTTGTTTAACAAAGTCAGTCATGATCCTTGTAACATGTTTTGTTTTATAAATCATTTGAAAAGCGATGATAAAGTAGATGATATGTGAAAAAGTAATGTAAGGTTTAAATGAATAACTAAGTAAAATGAGTTTGTATATATATATCTAACAGTGTTGTAAAACAATGTCTTGTGAAAAATATGTTATTTGTAAGAAAAATGAATAAGTCCAAGTTGAATGACTTAAATAAACCACCCAATGAAAGTTGCCCATGTCTAAACCATTTGCCCAATGTTATTGTGAAAACCATGTCAAAATGTATATATCAATATCAACATTGTCTATGTCAAATATCAATCATGTAATGTGTACTCAAAATGTCAATGTATGGTTAGTGAAATATGTATCAACTAAACCATAGGAAAAATGCACAAAACAGTGTATTGAAGTAAAACATGGTTTAAATCAACGCTATGTTTTGTGGAAAATGCATGCTATAATGAATACAGACATTTATGCGGTATTGTGAAAATGCATACATCCAAGCCTTGCAACTGTGGTGATAAACCTTTAAACAAATTAAAGGTCTATCTGTCTAAATGTTTTAATCGAATTCGGTCATTCCTTCCAATCCAAACATACCCAGGATTTCAGGAACGGGAGTTGTCAATTCCTATGGTACCATTACCTACTAACGAGCGGTGTGATCAATGTTAATGAATGTATATTGTCCCACTTAAACAAACCAAATGTCATACCCAAAATGTAAGCGTGAAAATGTCATGTAAAACAAATGTACTAAGTATGATGAACATACATAGCGTGAAAATATCATGTAAAACAAATGTATTAATGAACATAGCAAGTATATGATATGAAAGCATGAAAAGAATGAAAGTAACAAGTAGGCACATGTGTTTCACCCCAAAATGTTTGAAAAACAGTAAAAGAGGGGACTATGTACTCACTTGAGATTGCTTAGAAGTCGTAGGATAACCACCAAGCAATGCTAGAAGGTCACGGAATCAAACGGCACCTATAAAGGCATCTATATTAATAACCGGACCAATCGGAGGATCGGGTAGTACGAGGGTTCGCAAACCAAATAAGTGTGGGAACTTATGTAATATGGTTTGACAAAGCCTACATACTAAAACGAAACTTATCCTAAGTGCTTTTGACCCGATACGACCCGCTTAGGTAGCTTATGCTACTTTAACGCGTCGTTTGCGTAAAACGCGCTTGAAACGCCTAACTAGCCCTATGACAAGCAAGATATGCCTTAACACACTTAATATTGTTGCTAAATCAGTTTAGGTGTCAAAAATTATGTTACATAAGTTTAAAATGAATTTTAGTGTAAAAAGGGCATTTTGGTAATTTACCTAAAGCATAAGAACCACTTGTCATACAACTACTCAAATGGCGTGACCATAAGGTATAACCTTGAAAGGTTATTCCCTATACACTATGGTCACCTAATGTGTTTGGTCGGATCCTAATGATCGACCAAATGGGTCGGGTTCGTAAGCATAAGCGATTGCTTAGATCGCTTACCTTTACGACCCTAGACAAGCACAAAACTAAAAGCGACGAGCTAAACATGCTAGAACATGTTTAGAAAACAGGTTTTGGTATTAAAACAAACGGTTTTAATACCCTAAAGTAGTTTGGTTACAAAATGCGCAAGAAAACGCATTTTGACCAAAACTACGGCTCGTCACTAAGCCTAGATAACGTGGTAATCAGTAGGTATAGTCGCTAGGGACTATAACCAACGTGATTACGCTCACGTTATGAAGTTCAAACGAACTTCGCATTGACCATAAACTGGTCAATGCAGAAAGTCAAACAAAGTTTGACTTTCGGACTCGAAAAGCAATAAAAGAACGAAAGAATACTTACAACGGGTCCCCGCAAGATTGAATTCCGAGTACTCTCAGGTATGAAGTGTCAAAGCGCCCCAACTTAGAGAGCAACCTCAGAATTCAAGTGTGAGGGAAATGGGCAAGACATGGAGGGGTATATATAGGATTTGGTGAACCGTTAAGATCGTTCCTCACAAAGCGTGCTTCGATCTTGGCCATCCATGTGTACCCATAGTTTTTAAAAACCATTTGAGCCCATTATTTCAGTCCCCTGATTCGAAAATACCATTTGCAATGGGTTTTTGAGTGCATAACAGCTGTTAGCAGCTGTTAAAACTGTTTTTGCAGTTCTGGGGACCTCACGCGGCCCGCGTGAGAATTACCAAAATGCTAGGCGGGCCGCCTAGCCATGTCAGATCAGCAAAAACTTTGCAAAATGACAGTTTTGGTCCCTGCATGCGTTTAAGGCCATTTTTGACACGTTTAAGCCCCGTTAACCTCATTTCAAGGCTCTAAAATGAAGTTAAAGTATAGGGGACTCAAAACATGCTCAAAAATATCTCGGATGTCGGTTCGTTTGGTCGTACGATCGCGATGTTTGCTTAATTACGACGGAATGCGCATAAGCGCGAAAAACGATCCAAATTGCGCGACGAATGGATTTTTCTCATGCCAAACATTAAAACATAATATTTTAATGCTTACATAAATTTTTGGATGTCCGGAAGTATTCAGAACGTAAGATATGCGCGAAAGTGCAAACTTATGCACTTTTTGACGCTTTTAGTCCCTGAATGAGCATAAAGTTTATTTTAGCACACCAAACCCCTCAAAGCCTATTTCTAAGCTATGTAAAGGATATTTAAGGTGTGTTTAACTTATGATCATGTTCCGGAATGTTCGTTACAGTTCAGATTGGCATACTTTCGCAGTTTGTCAATTTTAGTCCCTGTAAGCGAATAAACTAGATTTTGCCATACCAAAGCCTTCGAAACTTATTTCTAAGTTATGTAAAGGTTATTTAAGGTATGTTAAGCATAAATTGATGTTCCGGAGTATTTGTTGCATATAACTGATTACGTTTTCGTACCAGTTTGCATATAATTCTCCAGAAAGCGATATAGGGTTTGAAATCGAATAAAAGCCAAAACATGAAAAACATCAAACATAAATAAACAAACATTGGGATCAAATAACTTTATTTCATTGATAACCGAACAGTTTACAATGACTACAAGCACAAATGTCACATAATCAGTAGGCATAGTCACAAGGGACTATAACCATCGTGATTACGCTCACGTTGCAAAGTTGAAATGAACTTTATCTTAACCAATTCATGGTCAAAGCAGAAAGTCAAACACTTTTTGACTTTCTTGCTTGAATACATAACCAAGCATGAAAGATCGATCACTTACAAAGGGTCCAAGCTTGGAAAGAGATCAAAGAAAACTGAGGTATGAAGCCTTCAACCAAGTGGGATAGCTTCAAATCAGAGATTGAGTGAAAGAAACTTGAATGAGCAAAGAATAGAGCAAATGAGGTGGGTATTTATAGGAAATCATGATCCATTTGATCAATGACAAGTGTTTTTGAGTGGATCAAAGCTTGATCTTGGCCCTACAAATGTTACACACTGATTTGGGGGCTTGGGGAGCACTTAAAGAAGCCCAAGGTATGCAAAAACCATGGTTAAAAAGAATGAGAACATGCTGTTTTGCTGAATACATTGAATTGGCCAGATGTGGCTGTCGCGCCCCGCGTAAGAGTAAGCATAGGCTTACGCGCCCCCGTGACCAACTTTCAGAATTTGTCAAAAACAGTCCCTGCATGCATAAAACGTGGTTTTTGATGCATTTAACCCCCGTTAACCCCATTTCAAGGCTCTACAAGGATGTTAAAGCATAGGGAACTTAAAATATGCTTGAAAATATCTCAGATGTCAGTTCGTTTGGTCGTACGGTCACGTTATTCGGTTAATTACGATGAACTTTCGAATGGAAACGAAAACGATCCAAATTACACGACGAATGGTATTTTTGCATTCCTATCACTAAAATAAAATATTTTAATGATTACAAGAATTTTTGGATGTCCGGATATGTTCAGAACGTAAGATATGTGCATAAATGCAAACTTATTGATCAAATAAGCGCATTTTCGCATACCGAACCCCTCAAAGATTATTTCTAAGCTATGTAACGGATATTTAGGGTATGTTTAGCTTATTTTCATGTTCCAGAATGTTCGTTGCTATACGAATCGATAGCCTTTCGCAGTTTGTCGCAAATAGTCCCTGTGATCGAATAAACTTGTTTTTGCCATACCAAACCCTTCAAAACTTATTTCTAAGTTATGTAAAGGTTATTTAAGGTATGTTAAGCTTATGTCACTATTCCGGAGTGTTTGTCGTGTTAAACTAATTATGTTTACGTAACAGTTTGCGTATAACTTTCCAGAAAGTGACTAAGAGCTCGAAATCGAATAAGAATTGATATGTGTAAAAGTCACAGGTATTTGTACAAATCCCAAGAATGAAACACCAAATTTCATTGGATTCTTATTTGTATGATGGTCGTATTGGCACAAATGTCACAGTCTCCCCTACTTTAGGAAATTTCGTCCCGAAATTTATTCGAAGTAGTCTGTCTGTATAGTTGTGTTAAACTATTGTCTTGCATGGAATCTAGGGCGTTATCTATTTGCATAGAGTAACCCATCAAGGATCTCCATGTAAGGCATAACTTTATCATTCCCTAGTGGATGCTTCCTCAGGTAATGCGGAAAGTAGGAATGGACTGTTATACCTATGATGCTCATTCTCTAAAGGATACTCCCTTGATTAAAGCAGTAAGTGGGAATGAGAGGTTTTATTAATGATAAACCAAATTAACCAATAGTTCTGTGAATATCCTTTAAAAGTCTAACTATTAAGAAAGAAAGATCTTGTAAGGATTGTCCCTTTGTTTCAGTGTCTTGTAAAGCATTCTTAGAAATCCAATCACGGATTCAAAAGAGGTACTTTAAGTGCCCCTTTAAGAATCCAACTATTAAGGAAGATTCTACAAGGACTTGTATTTCATTTCTCTAGTGGATATTCTTCAGAAGCAAAAATGAATGGATGATTCATTTTCTCCAATGGATTCTTCGTTAGAAGTGGAAATGAAAGATGAATAGGTTATTCATTTCCAATGGATATTTCTTCAAAAGCGGAAATGAATGGATAATTCATTTTCTCCAATAGATACTTTTATCAGAAACGGAAATGAAGGAATGCATAAGCTGTTCATTTCTCAATGGTTATTTCTTCACAAGCGAAAATGAATGGATAATTCATTTTCCTCAATGGATACTTCGTCAGAAGTAGAAATGAAGAATTGTTGAATAAGTTATTCATTTCCCGATGGATATTTCTTCGGAAGCGAAAATGAATGGATAATTCATTTTCTCCAATGGATACTTTTATCAGAAACAGAAATGAAGGAATGTATAAGCTGTGCATTTCTCAATGGTTATTTCTTCAGAAGCAAAAATGAATGGATAATTCATTTTCCTAAATGGATACTTCGTCAGAAGTAGAAATGAAGAATTGTTGAATAAGTTATTCATTTCCCGATGGATATTTCTTCGGAAGCGAGAATGGATGGATAATTCATTTTCCTTAGTGGGTACTTCGTCAGAAGTGGAAATGAAAGAATCAATACTGGACTATTCATTCCCTCAGTGGATATTTCTTTAGAAGCGAAAATGAATGAGCAATTTATTTTCCTTAGTGGATACTTCACCAGAAACGGAATGAATTTATTCATTTTCCTCAGTGGTTATTTCTTCAGAAGCGAAAATGAGCGGATAGTTCATGTCCCTTAGTGGTTACTTCAGTAGCAACGAAAATGACAAAATTAATGCAGGATTACTCATTCCCTCAGTGGATATTTCTTTAGAAGCGAAAATGAATGAACAATTCATTTTCCTCAGTGGATACTTCACCAGAAACGGAATGAAGTTATTCATTTTCCTCAGTGGATATTTTTCTAGAAGCGAAAATGAACGGTTAGTTCATTTTCCTCAGTGGATACTTCATCAGAAACGAAAATGAACACGGTTTACGAATGTATTATTCATTTCCCAGTGGATATTTCTTTCAGAAGAGAAAAATGAGTAGCTAGTTCATTTTTCGTCAGTGGGTACTTCATCAGAAACGGAAACGAATATAGTTAACTTTTGTTTCTTGTTTAAGTTGACACATGACATAATTATGTATGCATCCATAATTACGTAATTCCTTGCACAGTTCACACAGTTTATATTATAATGTGTAGGGGATAGAATCAATCGAACAACCTTGTGATAACTTTGACTAGATTACCATAGAGTTTCATTAATTAGGTCAACATATAAACACGTAAGCACATAATCACATAGTCACACAATTGTCAACTTGGTTACCAATTTGTTATTAATCTTGTTATTAACTTGTCGTCGATTTGTACACATGTGTGACACCTGTGTCACTATGACCGTCAAACAAATGTCAAACCAATGAAATTTTGTGTTTCATACTTGGTATTTGTGAAAATATGTGTATCATTTGCACATACCAATTCTTGTTTGATTTTGAACTCTATATCGCTTTCTTGAAAGTTTACGCGAACTGACGCGTTAACACAATCAGTATAACGCGACAAGCACTCCGGAACATCATCATAAACTTAACATACCTTAAATAACCTTTACATAACTTAGAAATAAGTTTTAAAGGCTATGGTATGGCAAAAACAAGTTTATTCGCTCTTAGGGACTATTTGCGTCAACTTGCAGGAGTATGCCTTTTCGTAAGGCAACGTACAGTCCGGAACTTGATCATAAGTTAAACATGCCATATATAACCTAAACATGGCTTAGAAATAAGCTTTGATAGGTTAGGTGTGCGAAAACATGCTTATATGATCTTACATGGACTAAAAGTGTCAAAAACGGCGTAAGTTTGCATTTTCTCACATATCTTACGTTCTGACCACATCTGGACATCCAAAATTTTTGTACACACTAAAATATTTTTATTTTAGTGATCGGCATGCAAAAATTCCATTCGTTTCGCAATTTGGATCGTTTTCGCGCTCGTTACGATTTCCGTCGTAAATAGCCGAACAACGCAACCGTACGGCCAAACGAACCAACATCCAGCATATTTTTGAGCATGTTTCATGTTCCCTATACTTTAACTTCATTATGAAGCTTAAAAATGGGCTTGACGGGTGTTAGAAGTGTCAATACGCGACGAAACAAGCTCAGGGGCCAAAACTGCCATTATGTGAAACTTGCTGGTCTGCAGGTCCTTACGGACCGTATGCACTGGACCTTACGGTCCGTAAAGCATGCCCAGTAACAGAAACTTGAATTTCAGCTGCAGTTTGATAATTCAGGGACTTTTATGCAATTCTCTTGTTTTGGGCTCCAAGTAAACGACTCTCCAAGTAATACCAGCTGTTCCTAACACTTGTATGGCTAGATTTCATTGCTTAATGGCTAATCAAAACACTTGTAATGATCTTGTTCATCATCTACAAGTATAAATAACCACCTTCACCTCCTCATTTCCTTGCTCATTCTCATCTTCTCTTCTTCACATCTGACTTGGGAGCTCTCTCAAGCATTGAGACTTTGTCTTCTTTGTTGAAAAGATAGCAAGGACCCTTAGTGAGCATTCTTTCATTCTTTTTATGGCTTTTCCTTATGTAGTGCAGAAAGTCAAACGTTTGGCCAACAGTTTGACTTTCGGTTTTGACCATCAATTGGTCAAGTCAAAGTTCAATTGAACTTTGACACGTGATTGTAATCACGATAAGTTATAATCCTTCGTGATTATAACCGCTGATTACCACGTTAACTAGGTGTAGTGTCGAGTCAAAGTTTCGGTCAAAATGCGTTTTAGCACGCATTTTGCAACGGAACTACTTTAGGGTATCAAAACACTTTGTTTTGATACCAAATCAGTAGGTTAGACATGTTTTGACATGTCTAACACGACACTATTAGTTTGTGCTTGTTTAGGGTCGTAAGTTAAGCGGTCTAAACAACCGCTTATACTTCCGAACCCACCCGTTTGGTCGATCTTTAGGATCCGACCAAGCTTAGTTAGTGATCATAGTTCATAGGGAATAACCACTGAGGTTATACCTTATGATCACATAGGATTGGTTAGTCATATGCTTGTTAGCTTGTATGCCCATAGGAAATGACCAAAATGCCCTTTTGAAGCATAAATCCGTATTTTGACTATGTGAATATAATTTTGACATCTAATCTGATTTAGAAACATGTTTAGGGATAATTGGGCATGTAAGACTTGGCTTAGCACATAGTTAACCATCCGGACATAGTTTTACGCAAACGACGCCTTATTGTAGCTTATGTTACCATAATGTGTCGAAACGGGTCAAAAGCACTTAGGTAGACTTTCCAATCAGAATGTAAGGTCTATTAAATCATACCATATGATTTTAATTACTCGTTTGATTTATAGAACCTCATTCTATCCTATCTCCCGATTTAGGTCCGGTTATTTACATAGTTACCTATATAGGGTGCCATTTGATTCCCTCAGGTGAGTACATAGTCCCCTCTTTTACTGTTTTCAAACTGTTTTGGGGTGGAACACATGTGCCTACTTGATACTTTCATGTTTCTCTTGTTTTTATATCATATACTTACTATGTTCAATAGTACACTATTAGTACACGATTTCATTATGTTTTGCTATGTATGTTCACTTAACATGCTAGCACATTGATTTCCATGTACTACATTTTGTCGCATATGCTCATCCAGCATATGGACACATTGTTTTACATTTTGAACCGTTGTAATCATTTGATCATTTGAACCGTTGTAACCATTTGATCATGTGAACCGTTTGTAACCATTTGACTATGTGAACCATTAGTAACCGTTGATTATGTGAACCGTTTGTAACCGTTGACTAGATGAACCGTTGGACTATGTGAACCGTTGTGACTACTTGACTATATGAACCGTTGTGACTACTTGACTATATGAACCGTTTGTGACTACTTGACTATGTGAACCGATTGTAACCGTTGATTGACATGAACCGTTTGAAATCAGTTTGAACTGTTGGGTTAAGGAAGTGATTAGGTAACGGGGCGGGTGTAATGTGTTAAAAGCATGGTGGATACGCCGCTGGTACTTCCTATATATAAGTGCTTTTAACACATTATATATCGTTGCGTTATCTAGATCACTTGGGCAATGGTAAACAAAACAAAGTTGTAATACAAGGTTTTTCCAACAATATATTATACTATTCAAGTTTTTATTCCAAAAACGATTTACAAATCTGGATTTAATTAAACAAATGTTTTGGGGTTAAGAATCATGGCTACGAAGTTTTTTTTTTATAAATTATAACCAATTTGATTTGAGTTGGTTAATTATGTCGAAATACTATACTTTTCAAAACAGGGTTTTTAAATAAGTATTGCAGCATGCAAACTAGCCATGAATCTGAAACTCATACAAAACCTATGTACTCGCCGGCATTTTTATGCTGACGTACCTATTTTCACATGTGTTTCAGGTACAATAGTTGATGATGCTTGATGATGATATTGGTGTATTCTCACATAGGAATGGACAAGGCCTTAGCGACTTTAAAACTTGGAGAATAATAGTTGTATTTATCTAATTTGTATCAAAACATTAAATTCAGTAATTCAAAAAAACGAAACTATTTATTCCATGGTTGTGAAACAATGATTCTGTTACAACACTCCCCGACGTTTCCGCCACGTTTTGTTGTTTTACGTGGTCGGGGTGTGACAGAAAAGTTGGTATCAGAGCCAATGGTTATAGGGAATTAGGTTATTAGTAATGCTTTGACCTAGACTATAACCTTCCTAGGACCCTAACGCGAGTTTACTTGCGTTTAGTCATAAAACAATACCGTCACCTATCCTTAGGTGATAACCACAACGAGAACATAATAACGAATCCGCTTCGAAAATTAATCATCTGTTCTTGGATGATTGATTACTAGGTTTTGAACCTTCTGTTATAAGGTTTTGAACCCTCTGTTATATGGTTTTGAACCCTTCCTGTTTGATTCATCCTTGGCTTTGTGCCTTTTGAGTTTTCAAAATCTCGTCAAAGTTTGGGTCTAAATAATGTGAACACGTGCGAACTGGAAGAGTGAATGCCTGTACCCTGAGTTTTCTGTCTAAGGCTAGAGTGTTCGTACAAATCCGCAGTATCGGACCAGTCACTCTTACCTGGGAACTCTTGGGGTGAGTGTTCACTTATAGGCGAGCATGTCTTCGGTGATACATTATATTGACCTATTTACTTTGATTTGTCTCAGTGTCGTTTGTTTGTTTTAAGTAACGAACAAATGATCACAATCATTATGCTTGGTCGATATTCTTAACATCCAGTTTTGAATATCCAGTGACATCTCACTAATTTTCCCTCATGTTTCTTTACCCTTTTAGAATATGCCTCCTCGGCGTGATCAAGCTCAGGATACCGCTTTGGCAGCCTTAATCACTCAGCAAATCGCTGCTGTACTCCCGAACCTTATCACCCAGATAAATCAGGCAAACAATAACAATAACAATGTTCAGTGCACCTTTAAGACATTCAACTCAGCTAAGCCATCAAAGTTTTCTGGGTCCCAAGGAGCGACTGCACTTCTGCAGGGGTTCGAGAGTTTAGAGAGCAGCTTCAGACATGTTCAATGTCCAAACGAGCGAAAGGTAGATTTCGCATCCAGTGTATTTGAGAAACGAGCTTTGACGTGGTGGAACGGTGTGGTGAGAGATAGGGGTGCCGATGTGGCACTGGCTCAAACGTGGGAAGAGCTTCGAGCTCTGATGATGAAGGAATTATGTCCTCGTCATGAGATCAGAGTCTTGGAAAGGGAATTTGACGATCTTAAGCAAGAAAGCGGTGAGCATCGAGCCTACACGGACCGTTATGAGGAATTAAGTCTGTTATGCCCAAACATGGTCACGCCTTTGGATAAGGCAATCGAAAAGTACATTAATGGCCTCCCTGACTCAGTACAGGACATTGTGACTGGCAGTAATCCCACTACAGTTAGACAGCCCATTGAGCTATCCGCTACCTTGACTGAATCTCATATCAGGAAAGGTAAACTTTTCAGAAAAAGTGAGAAGAAACCGGTTGAAGAATCGAAACCAAGGGATGAACAGACTGAATCCTCCAAGATGTCAAAGAAGCGAAAGGCTTCTCAGAACTTCGCCATGGTTGCTCACAATGATCAAGCCATTCCCAACCAACCAGCTCAACCTCCTTCTAGGAAGCCCTACAACGGAACTGCACCTTTGTGCAACCAATGTAGCCTACATCATCATGCTGGTGTGAAGTGCCGCACATGCCAAGTTTGTGGACTCATAGGCCATACAACAAGAGTTTGCCCAGCTGCAGCTGCACCAAATCCAGCTGGCAACAATCCTGCTCAGGGTCGTTTTCCACCAGGTTCTTGCTTCAATTGTGGCAAGATGGGCCATTTCCGAAGAAATTACCCAAGGCTTGCTAATGCAAATGCAGCGCAGGGATGAGCATCTGACCGACGGAAAGACAACACTGTTTGGAAATAATCAAGCTTTTTGTATTATTTTCTTTTGTTGTCAAGGTCTAAGAAACAGTTGTTGTTGTTTATAAATAAAGCTTTTATTTTACATCGCAATATATTGTTATGGTTGCATGTATAAACAACATATCCCCTACAACACCGACAATTAAGGAGTCGCATTCCTTGAAGAACAAACCTATCCCCAAAATTTCTTCCATTTCATGATCTCTTGCGTCTACCACAAAAATCCTAAGTACCCGTTTCCTTCTAGGAAATGAAGTACAAGGCGCAAGTTACAACTCTGGACGAATACCCAATCCTTGATAGGATACCTAAGGGTATTTCCGTAAGTCCTCAATTGTTGTATACATTAATTCAAATGTGGTGATTCTTTTGTAATCAAAAATCAAATTTTTGAAATATCATCCTATCTTTTCAGATAGATGTTTGAGGACGTTGAAGTCCATCGACTGGGTTCCTGGTATACCTCGAATGCCCATATTCAAATCGACGTCAAGTTTATAGCATTCAATAACAAGATAATAATCCAAGAGAAACATTTATGTGCCTATGTGTTTATATGTTAACCCAATCAATGATGTCTCAAGCTTGTCGTAATTCAATCCCTTTCACATCACAAAACAAACTGTGCGGACTGTGCAAGGAATTACGTAATTATGGAGGCCTACATAATTATGGAATTTAGTGCACAGAAACCACATCGAGTTTTGTCATGTGCCTTGAGAGAACCCTGTTCATTTCCAATTCTGATGAAGCATCCGTTGAAGAAAAATGAACTAGCTATTCATTTTTCACTTCTGAAAGAATATCCGTTGATGGAAATGAATATCCGTTTGTTTAATCCTTCATTTCCGTTCTGATGAAGAATCCGTTGAGGAAAATGGATCATCTATTCATTTTCGCTTCTGAAGAATATCCGTTGATGGAAATGAATATCCGTTTGTTTAATCCTTCATTTCCGTTCTGATGAAGAATCCGTTGAGGAAAATGGATCATCCATTCATTTTCGCTTCTGAAGAATATCCGTTGATGGAAATGAATATCCGTTTCTTTAATCCTTCATTTCCGTTCTGATGAAGAAGGAAAATGGATCATCCATTCATTTTCGCTTCTGAAGAATATCCGTTGATGGAAATGAATATCCGTTTGTTTAATCCTTCATTTCCGTTTTGATGAAGAATCCGTTGAGGAAAATGGATCATCCATTCATTTTCGCTTCTGAAGAATATCCGTTGATGGAAATGAATATCCGTTTGTTTAATCCTTCATTTCCGTTCTGATGAAGAATTCGTTGAGGAAAATGGATTATCCATTCATTTTCGCTTCTGAAGAATATCCGTTGAAGGAAATGAACATCCGTTTGATTATCCTTTTCATTTCTGATTCTGAGGAAGCATCTGTTGAAAATGACTCCGTCCGTTCATTTTCATTTCTGAAGAATATCCGTTGAAGGAAATGAATATCCGTTTGGTTATCCTTTCCATTTCCGTTTCTGAGGAAGCATCTGTTGAAAATGACTCCGTCCGTTCATCATCTACAAGTATAAATAACCACCTTCACCTCCTCATTTCCTTGCTCATTCTCATCTTCTCTTCTTCACATCTGACTTGGGAGCTCTCTCAAGCATTGGGACTTTGTCTTCTTTGTTGAAAAGATAGCAAGGACCCTTAGTGAGCATTCTTTCATTCTTTTTATGGCTTTTTCCTTATGTAGTGCAGAAAGTCAAACGTTTGGCCAACAGTTTGACTTTCGGTTTTGACCATCAATTGGTCAAGTCAAAGTTCAATTGAACTTTGACACGTGATTGTAATCACGATAAGTTATAATCCTTCGTGATTATAACCGCTGATTACCACGTTAACTAGGTGTAGTGTCGAGTCAAAGTTTCGGTCAAAATGCGTTTTAGCATGCATTTTGCAACGGAACTACTTTAGGGTATCAAAACACTTTGTTTTGATACCAAATCAGTAGGTTAGACATGTTTTGACATGTCTAACACGACACTATTAGTTTGTGCTTGTTTAGGGTCGTAAGTTAAGCGGTCTAAACAACCGCTTATACTTCCGAACCCGACCCGTTTGGTCGATCTTTAGGATCCGACCAAGCTTAGTTAGTGATCATAGTTCATAGGGAATAACCACTGAGGTTACACCTTATGATCACATAGGATTGGTTAGTCATATGCTTGTTAGCTTGTATGCCCATAGGAAATGACCAAAATGCCCTTTTGAAGCATAAATCCGTATTTTGACTATGTGAATATAATTTTGACATCTAATCTGATTTAGAAACATGTTTAGGGATAATTGGGCATGTAAGACTTGGCTTAGCACATAGTTAACCATCCGGACATAGTTTTACGCAAACGACGCCTTATTGTAGCTTATGTTACCATAATGTGTCGAAACGGGTCAAAAGCACTTAGGTAGACTTTCCAATCAGAATGTAAGGTCTATTAAATCATACCATATGAGTTTAATTACTCGTTTGATTTATAGAACCTCATTCTATCCTATCTCCCGATTTAGGTCCGGTTATTTACATAGTTACCTATATAGGGTGCCGTTTGATTCCCTGATCACTCTAGCTTTGCTTGGTTGTTGTTCAAGACTTCTAAGCACCCTCAGGTGAGTACATAGTCCCCTCTTTTACTGTTTTCAAACTGTTTTGGGGTGGAACACATGTGCCTACTTGATACTATCATGTTTCTCTTGTTTTTATATCATATACTTACTATGTTCAATAGTACACTATTAGTACACGATTTCATTATGTTTTGCTATGTATGTTCACTTAACATGCTAGCACTTTGATTTCCATGTACTACATTTTATCGCATATGCTCATCCAGCATATGGACACATTGTTTTACATTTTGAACCGTTGTAATCATTTGATCATTTAAACCGTTGTAACCATTTGATCATGTGAACCGTTTGTAACCATTTGACTATGTGAACCATTAGTAACCGTTGATTATGTGAACCGTTTGTAACCGTTGACTAGATGAACCGTTGGACTATGTGAACCGTTGTGACTACTTGACTATATGAACCGTTGTGACTACTTTACTATATGAACCGTTTGTGACTACTTGACTATGTGAACCGATTGTAACCGTTGATTGACATGAACCGTTTGAAATCAGTTGAACTGTTGGGTTAGGGAAGTGATTAGGTAACCGGGCGGGTGTAATGTGTTAAAAGCATGGTGGATACGTCGCTGGTACTTCCTATATATAAGTGCTTTTAACACATTATATATTGTTGCGTTATCTAGATCACTTGGGCAATGGTAAACAAAACAAAGTTGTAATACAAGGTTTTTCCAACAATATATTATACTATTCGAGTTTTTATTCCAAAAACGATTTACAAATCTGGATTTAATCAAACAAATGTTTTGGGGTTAAGAATCATGGCTACAAAGTTTTTTTTTATAAATTATAACCAATTTGATTTGAGTTGGTTAATTATGTCGCAATACTATACTTTTCAAAACAGGGTTTTTAAATAAGTATTGCAGCATGCAAACTAGCCATGAATCTAAAACTCATACAAAACCTATGTACTCGCCGACATTTTTATGCTGACGTACCTATTTTCACATGTGTTTCAGGTACAATAGTTGATGATGCTTGATGATGATATTGGTGTATTCTCACATAGGAATGGACAAGGCCTTAGCGACTTTAAAACTTGGAGGATAATAGTTGTATTTATCTAATTTGTATCAAAACATTAAATTCAATAATTCAATAAAACGAAACTATTTATTCCATGGTTGTGAAACAATGATTCTGTTACAACACTCCCCGACGTTTCCGCCACGTTTTGTTGTTTTACGTGGTCGGGGTGTGACAGAAAAGTTGGTATCAGAGCCAATGGTTATAGGGAATTAGGTTATTAGTAATGCTTTGACCTAGACTATAACCTTCCTAGGACCCTAACACGAGTTTACTTGCGTTTAGTCATAAAACAATACCGTCACCTATCCTTAGGTGATAACCACAACGAGAACATAATAACGAATCCGCTTCGAAAATTAATCATCTGTTCTTGGATGATTGATTACTAGGTTTTGAACCTTCTGTTATAAGGTTTTGAACCCTCTGTTATATGGTTTTGAACCCTTCCGGTTTGATTCATCCTTGGCTTTGTGCCTTTTGAGTTTTCAAAATCTCGTCAAAGTTTGGGTCTAAATAATGTGAACACGTGCGAACTGGAAGAGTGAATGCCTGTACCCTGAGTTTTCTGTCTAAGGCTAGAGTGTTCGTACAAATCCGCAGTATCGGACCAGTCACTCTTACCTGGGAACTCTTGGGGTGAGTGTTCACTTATAGGCGAGCATGTCTTCGGTGATACATTATATTGACCTATTTACTTTGATTTGTCTCAGTGTCGTTTGTTTGTTTTAAGTAACGAACAAATGATCACAATCATTATGCCTGGTCGATATTCTTAACATCCAATTTTGAATATCCAGTGACATCTCACTAATTTTCCCTCATGTTTCTTTACCCTTTTAGAATATGCCTCCTCGGCGTGATCAAGCTCAGGATACCGCTTTGGCAGCCTTAATCACTCAGCAAATCGCTGCTGTACTCCCGAACCTTATCACCCAGATAAATCAGGCAAACAATAACAATGACAATGTTCAGTGCACCTTTAAGACATTCAACTCAGCTAAGCCATCAAAGTTTTCTGGGTCCCAAGGAGCGACTGCACTTCTGCAGGGGTTCGAGAGTTTAGAGAGCACCTTCAGACATGTTCAATGTCCAAACGAGCGAAAGGTAGATTCGCATCCAGTGTATTTGAGAAACGAGCTTTGACGTGGTGGAACGGTGTGGTGAGAGATAGGGGTGCCGATGTGGCACTGGCTCAAACGTGGGAAGAGCTTCGAGCTCTGATGATGAAGGAATTATGTCCTCGTCATGAGATCAGAGTCTTGGAAAGGGAATTTGACGATCTTAAGCAAGAAAGCGGTGAGCATCGAGCCTACACGGACCGTTATGAGGAATTAAGTCTGTTATGCCCAAACATGGTCACGCCTTTGGATAAGGCAATCGAAAAGTACATTGATGGCCTCCCTGACTCAGTACAGGACATTGTGACTGGTAGTAATCCCACTACAGTTAGACAGGCCATTGAGCTATCCGCTACCTTGACTGAATCTTATATCAGGAAAGGTAAACTTTTCCGAAAAAGTGACAAGAAACCGGTTGAAGAATCGAAACCAAGGGATGAACAGACTAAATCCTCCAAGAAGTCAAAGAAGCGAAAGGCTTCTCAGAACTTCGCCGTGGTTGCTCACAATGATCAAGCCATTCCCAACCAACCAGCTCAACCCCCTGCTAGGAAGCCCTATAACGGAACTGCACCTTTGTGCAACCAATGTAGCCTACATCATCATGCTGGTGTGAAGTGCCGCACATGCCAAGTTTGTGGACTCATAGGCCATACAGCAAGAGTTTGCCCAGCTGCAGCTGCACCAAATCCAGCTGGCAACAATCCTGCTCAGGGTCGTTTTCCACCAGGTTCTTGCTTCAACTGTGGCAAGATGGGCCATTTCCGAAGAAATTGCCCAAGGCTTGATAATGCAAATCCAGCGCAGGGATGAGCATCTGACCGACGGAAAGACAACACTGTTTGGAAATAATCAAGCTTTTTGTATTATTTTCTTTTGTTGTCAAGGTCTAAGAAACAGTTGTTGTTGTTTATAAATAAAGCTTTTTATTTTACATCGCAATATATTGTTATGGTTGCATGTATAAACAACATATCCCCTACAACACCGACAATTAAGGAGTCGCATTCCTTGAAGAACAGACCTATACCCAAAATTTCTTCCATTTCATGATCTCTTGCGTCTACCACAAAAATCCTAAGTACCCGTTTCCTTCTAGGAAATGAAGTACAAGGCGTAAGTTACAACTCTGGACGAATACCCAATCCTTGATAGGATACCTAAGGGTATTTCCGTAAGTCCTCTATTGTTGTATACATTAATTTGAATGTGGTGATTCTTTTGTAATCAAAAATCAAATTTTTGGAAGATCATCCTATCTTTTCAGATAGATGTTTGAGGACGTTGAAGTCCATCGACTGGGTTCCTGGTATACCTCGAATGCCCATATTCAAATCGACGTCAAGTTTATAGCAATCAATAACAAGATAATAATCCAAGAGAAACATTTATGTGCCTATGTGTTTATATGTTAACCCAATCAATGATGTCTCAAGCTTGTTGTAATTCAATCCCTTTCACATCACAAAACAAATTGTGCGGACTGTGCAAGGAATTACGTAATTATGGAGGCCTACATAATTATGGAATTTAGTGCACAGAAACCACATCGAGTTTTGTCATGAGCCTTGAGTGAACCCTGTTCATTTCTAATTCTGATGAAGCATCCGTTGAAGAAAAATGAACTAGCTATTCATTTTTCACTTCTGAAAGAATATCCGTTGATGGAAATGAATATCCGTTTGTTTAATCCTTCATTTCCGTTCTGATGAAGAATCCGTTGAGGAGAATGGATCATCCATTCATTTTCGCTTCTGAAGAATATCCGTTGATGGAAATGAATATCCGTTTGTTTAATCCTTCATTTCCGTTCTGATAAAGAATCCGTTGAGGAAAATGGATCATCCATTCATTTTCGCTTCTGAAGAATATCCGTTGATGGAAATGAATATCCGTTTGTTTAATCCTTCATTTCCGTTCTGATGAAGAATCCGTTGAGGAAAATGGATCATCCATTCATTTTCGCTTTTGAAGAATATCCGTGGATGGAAATGAATATCCGTTTGTTTAATCCTTCATTTCCGTTCTGATGAAGAATCCGTTGAGGAAAATGGATCATCCATTCATTTTCGCTTCTGAAGAATATCTGTTGATGGAAATGAATATCCGTTTGTTTAATCCTTCATTTCCGTTCTGATGAAGAATCCGTTGAGGAAAATGGATCATCCATTCATTTTCGCTTCTGAAGAATATCCGTTGATGGAAATGAATATCCGTTTGTTTAATCCTTCATTTCCGTTCTGATGAAGAATTCGTTGAGGAAAATGGATTATCCATTCATTTTCGCTTCTGAAGAATATCCGTTGAAGGAAATGAACATCCGTTTGATTATCCTTTTCATTTCTGATTCTGAGGAAGCATCTGTTGAAAATGACTCCGTCCGTTCATTTTCATTTCTGAAGAATATCCATTGAAGGAAATGAATATCCGTTTGGTTATCCTTTTCATTTCCGTTTCTGAGGAAGCATCTGTTGAAAATGACTCCGTCCGTTCATTTTCGTTTCTGAAGAATATCCGTTAAGGAAATGACAGGATTACGCCTTACATATCTCTGGTGGTTACTTAACACAACGTCATAGACAGACTCCTACGAATAAATTTCGGGATGAAATTTCCTAAAGTAGGGGAGAATGTGACACCTGTGTCACTATGACCGTCAAACAAATGTCAAACCAATGAAATTTTTTGTTTCATACTTGGGATTTGTGAAAATATGTGTATCATTTGCACATATCAATTCTTGTTCGATTTTGAACTCTATATCGCTTTCTGGAAAGTTATACGCAAACTGACGCGTTAACACGATCAGTATAACGCGACAAACACTCCGGAACATCATCATAAACTTAACAACCTTAAATAACCTTTACATAACTTAGAAATAAGTTTTAAAGGCTATGGTATGGCAAAAACAAGTTTATTCGCTCTCAGGGACTATTTGCGTCAACTTGCAGGAGTATGCCTTTTCGTAAGGCAACGTACAGTCCGGAACTTGATCATAAGTTAAACATACCATATATAACCTAAACATGGCTTAGAAATAAGCTTTGATAGGTTCGGTGTGCGAAAACATGCTTATATGATCTTACAGGGACTAATAGTGTCAAAAACGGCGTAAGTTTGCATTTTCTCGCATATCTTACGTTCTGACCACATCTGGACATCCAAAATTTTTGTACACACTAAAATATTTTTATTTTAGTGATCGGCATGCAAAAATTCCATTCGTTTCGCAATTTGGATCGTTTTCGCGCTCGTTACGATTTCCGTCGTAAATAGCCGAACAACGCAACCGTACGGCCAAACGAACCAACATCCAGCATATTTTTGAGCATGTTTCATGTTCCCTATACTTTAACTTCATTATGAAGCTTAAAAATGGGCTTGACGGGTGTTAGAAGTGTCAATACGCGACGAAACAAGCTCAGGGGCCAAAACTGCCATTATGTGAAACTTGCTGGTCTGCAGGTCCTTACGGACCGTATGCACTGGACCTTACGGTCCGTAAAGCATGCCCAGTAACAGAAACTTGAATTTCAGCTGCAGTTTGATAATTCAGGGACTTTTATGCAATTCTCTTGTTTTGGGCTCCAAGTAAACGACTCTCCAAGTAATACCAGCTGTTCCTAACACTTGTATGGCTAGATTTCATTGCTTAATGGCTAATCAAAACACTTGTAATGATCTTGTTCATCATCTACAAGTATAAATAACCACCTTCATCTCCCCATTTCCTTGCTCATTCTCATCTTCTCTTCTTCACATCTGACTTGGGAGCTCTCTCAAGCATTGGGACTTTGTCTTCTTTGTTGAAAAGATAGCAAGGACCCTTAGTGAGCATTCTTTCATTCTTTTTATGGCTTTTTCCTTATGTAGTGCAGAAAGTCAAACGTTTGGCCAACAGTTTGACTTTCGGTTTTGACCATCAATTGGTCAAGTCAAAGTTCAATTGAACTTTGACACGTGATTGTAATCACGATAAGTTATAATCCTTCGTGATTATAACCGCTGGTTACCACGTTAACTAGGTGTATTGTCGAGTCAAAGTTTCGGTCAAAATGCGTTTTAGCACGCATTTTGCAACGGAACTACTTTAGGGTATCAAAACACTTTGTTTTGATACCAAATCAGTAGGTTAGACATGTTTTGACATGTCTAACACGACACTATTAGTTTGTGCTTGTTTAGGGTCGTAAGTTAAGCGGTCTAAACAACCGCTTATACTTCCGAACCCGACCCGTTTGGTCGATCTTTAGGATCCGACCAAGCTTAGTTAGTGATCATAGTTCATAGGGAATAACCACTGAGGTTATACCTTATGATCACATAGGATTGGTTAGTCATATGCTTGTTAGCTTGTATGCCCATAGGAAATGACCAAAATGCCCTTTTAAAGCATAAATCCGTATTTTGACTATGTGAATATAATTTTGACATCTAATCTGATTTAGAAACATGTTTAGGGATAATTGGGCATGTAAGACTTGGCTTAGCACATAGTTAACCATCCGGACATAGTTTTACGCAAACGACGCCTTATTGTAGCTTATGTTACCATAATGTGTCGAAACGGGTCAAAAGCACTTAGGTAGACTTTCCAATCAGAATGTAAGGTGTATTAAATCATACCATATGAGTTTAATTACTCGTTTGATTTATAGAACCTCATTCTATCCTATCTCCCGATTTAGGTCCGGTTATTTACATAGTTACCTATATAGGGTGCCGTTTGATTCCCTGATCACTCTAGCTTTACTTGGTTGTTGTTCAAGACTTCTAAGCACCCTCAGGTGAGTACATAGTCCTCTCTTTTACTGCTTTCAAACTGTTTTGGGCTGGAACACATGTGCCTACTTGATACTTTCATGTTTCTCTTGTTTTTATATCATATACTTACTATGTTCAATAGTACACTATTTGTACACGATTTCATTATGTTTTGCTATGTATGTTCACTTAACATGCTAGCACATTGATTTCCATGTACTACATTTTGTCGCATATGTTCATCCAGCATATGGACACATTGTTTTACATTTTGAACCGTTGTAATCATTTGATTATTTGAACCGTTGTAACCATTTGATCATGTGAACCGTTTGTAACCATTTGACTATGTGAACCATTAGTAACCATTGATTATGTGAACCGTTTGTAACCGTTGACTAGATGAACCGTTGGACTATGTGAACCGTTGTGACTACTTGACTATATGAACCATTGTGACTACTTGACTATATGAACCGTTTGTGACTACTTGACTATGTGAACCGATTGTAACCGTTGATTGACATGAACCGTTTGAAATCAGTTTGAACTGTTGGGTTAGGGAAGTGATTAGGTAACGGGGCGGGTGTAATGTGTTAAAAGGATGGTGGATACGCCGCTGGTACTTCCTATATATAAGTGCTTTTAACACATTATATATCGTTGCGTTATCTAGATCACTTGGGCAATGGTAAACAAAACAAAGTTGTAATACAAGGTTTTTCCAACAATATATTATACTATTTGAGTTTTTATTCCAAAAACGATTTACAAATCTGGATTTAATCAAACAAATGTTTTGGGGTTAAGAATCATGGCTACGAAGTTTTTTTTATAAATTATAACCAATTTGATTTGAGTTGGTTAATTATGTCGCAATACTATACTTTTCAAAACAGGGTTTTTAAATAAGTATTGCAGCATGCAAACTAGCCATGAATCTGAAACTCATACAAAACCTATGTACTCGCCGACATTTTTATGCTGACGTACCTATTTTCACATGTGTTTCAGGTACAATAGTTGATGATGTTTGATGATGATATTGGTGTATTCTCACATAGGAATGGACAAGGCCTTAGCGACTTTAAAACTTGGAGGATAATAGTTGTATTTATCTAATTTGTATCAAAACATTAAATTCAATAATTCAATAAAACGAAACTATTTATTCCATGGTTGTGAAACAATGATTCTATTACAACACTCCCCGACATTTCCGCCACGTTTTGTTGTTTTACGTGGTCGGGGTGTGACAGAAAAGTTGGTATCAGAGCCAATGGTTATAGGGAATTAGGTTATTAGTAATGCTTTGACCTAGACAATAACCTTCCTAGGACCCTAACGCGAGTTTACTTGCGTTTAGTCATAAAACAATACCGTCACCTATCCTTAGGTGATAACCACAACGAGAACATAATAACGAATCCGCTTCGAAAATTAATCATCTGTTCTTGGATGATTGATTACTAGGTTTTGAACCTTCTGTTATAAGGTTTTGAACCCTCTGTTATATGGTTTTGAACCCTTCCGGTTTGATTCATCCTTGGCTTTGTGTCTTTTGAGTTTTCAAAATCTCGTCAAAGTTTGGGTCTAAATAATGTGAACACGTGCGAACTGGGAGAGTGAATGCCTGTACCCTGAGTTTTCTGTCTAAGGCTAGAGTGTTCGTACAAATCCGCAGTATCGGACCAGTCACTCTTACCTGGGAACTCTTGGGGTGAGTGTTCACTTATAGGCGAGCATGTCTTCGGTGATACATTATATTGACCTATTTACTTTGATTTGTCTCAGTGTTGTTTGTTTGTTTTAAGTAACGAACAAATGATCACAATCATTATGCCTGGTCGATATTCTTAACATCCAGTTTTGAATATCCAGTGACATCTCACTAATTTTCCCTCATGTTTCTTTACCCTTTTAGAATATGCCTCCTCGGCGTGATCAAGCTCAGGATACCGCTTTGGCAGCCTTAATCACTCAGCAAATCGCTGTTGTACTCCCGAACCTTATCACCCAGATAAATCAGGCAAACAATAACAATAACAATGTTCAGTGCACCTTTAAGACATTCAACTCAGCTAAGCCATCAAAGTTTTCTGGGTCCCAAGGAACGACTGCACTTCTGCAGGGGTTCGAGAGTTTAGAGAGCACCTTCAGACATGTTCAATGTCCAAACGAGCGAAAGGTAGAGCTCGAACCGGTTCGGGTCGAAACGGTTCGTGTCGAAACGGTTCAGCTCGAACCGGTTCGGGTCGAAACGGTACGGGTCGAAACGGTTCGCGTCGAAACGGTTCGGGTTCGAAACGGTTCGCGCCGAAACGGATTTTTTGTATTTTTTTTTAATTTTTTAGAATTTTTATGATTTTTTAGAGTTTTTATTATTTTTTAGAATTTTTTGGAATTTTTTTGATTTTTTGGAATTGGATCAAAATGGCAATTGAAAACACTTAAAATGAAAATCCCCAAAATACCCCTGGTTAAAGATGGAGTTTTTGGATGGAGTTAGTGTATGTGATCAAAATGGCAACAAAAGGGAAAAGTCAGGGACCCAGAGGCAAAAAAAAAACTATTTGGACTAAAATGGCAAATTTGGACAAAACTCAGGGACTAAAATGGCAATTTACTCTATAGTTTATGAAATAAAGGTGCTAGATATGCTAAGTCAACATATGAAGCAAATGGTTCCTTGAAATTATTGTGCTAAGCATGCTAAGTCAATATATGAAGCAGATTGTCTTTGAAAGCTATGCAAGGAATCGTTAAAGATATGTTTTTGAAAACCTTATGTAATGTTTCTGAAATCATGTACTAGGTATATTAGGTAAACATTTTTATAAAATGTTTTAAAACCATGTGAGATGATTTTGAAATCATGTATGAGGTTTTTGAAAACATGGGCTTAGAAATCATATGCTATGTAAAATATCCTAAAATCAGGAAGATATGATATGTATATTGCGCAAGACCAATTAAGGACTACGAAAGTACCCTTAGGTATCCAATTAAGGATTTAAAGCGGTACTTTGGGGTATTTGTCCAGAGTTGTAATTTGTACCTTGTAATTTGTTTCGTAGAAGAAACGGGTACTTAGGATTTGGGGATTGCGAGCGATCTTAAAATAGAAGAACTACGAGAATAGTTTGTCTTGCAAGGAACACGGTTCCTTGGTGTCGGTATTATAGGGGTATGTGATTCATACATGTAACCACATTTGTTTTCGTACATCGTAATGCAAATAAATATTTATTTATAAACCAAAATACTTGTTTCATAGTCATAGATAACAAAAGGTAAAACCTAAAGCTTAATTGTTTCAGAGCAGCATCATCTTCTAGTTATCCAAATGCTCATCCACGGGCTGGATTTGCATTGTTAAGCCTTGGGCAATTGTTTCTGAAATGACCCATCTTGTCACAATTGTAGCAAGAACCTGGTGGAAAACGAGCTTGTGCCGGGTTGTTATCAACTTGATTTTGTGTAGCCGCAGCTCGGCAAACCCTAGCTGTATGACCAGCAAGTCCACAATTTAGGCATTTACGGCATTGTACATTAGCATGATGATGAAGGTTACATTGGTTGCACAGAGGTTCAGTTCCGTTGTATGGCTTCTTAGCAGGGGGTTCAGTGGTTGATTAGGGACAACTTGATTGTTTTGAGCAACCACGGCAAAGTTCTGGGAAGCCTTACGCTTCTTTGACTTCTTGGAGGACTCAGTCTGCTTATCCTTTGGTTTTGTCTCATCGGTTGGTTTCTTGTCGCTTTTTCGGAAAAGTTTACCCTTCCTGATCTGATCTTCAGTCAGGGTAGTGGATAATGGCCTGTCTAACTGTGGTAGGGTTGCTACTAGTAACAATGTCCTGAACTGAGTCAGGGAGGCCATCAATGTACTTTTCAATTCCCTTATCCAAAGGCGTAACCATGGTTGGACATAACAGACTTAATTCTTCATATCGGTCCGTGTAAGCTCGATGTTCACCGCTATCTTGTTTAAGATAGTCGAATTCCCTTTCCAGTGCCCTGATTTCATGACGAGGACATAATTCCTTCATCATTAGAGCTCGAAGCTCTTCCCAGGTTTGAGCAAATGCCACATCGGCACCCCTGTCTCTCATCACGCCATTCCACCATGTTAATGCTCGTTTCTCAAAAACACGAGATACGAATTCAACCTTTCGTTCAATTAGACACTGCATATGTCGGAATGTGCTTTCTAGACTCTCGAACCATTGTAGTAGCGCAGTTGCTCCTTGAGACCCAAAAAATTTCAGTGGCTTAGCTGAATTGAATGTTTTGAAGTTACACTGAGCATTGTTATTGTTGTTATTGTTATTCTCTTGGTTTATCTGGGTAATGAGGTTCGGAATGACAGTCGCAATCTGCTGAGCGACTAGGGCTGCAAGGGTAGCATCCTCGGTTTGATCGCGTCTAAGATGCATTTTCTAAAATGAACAAGGAAACATGAGAAACGAGTGAGATTGACATTTGGATAAAAAAAAGAGGTATTGAAGATGTTGACGAAACATAAGGAAGGCGATCATTTGTTCGTTGCCTTGAACAAACAAACGACACCTAGTGGCTAATCAAAGTAAATAGGTCTTTATAATGTATCATGAAGACATGCTTTAGCCTATAAGTGAACACTCATCCTAAGAGTTCTCAGGTAAGAGTGACTAGTCCGATTATGTGGATTTGTACGAACACTCTAGCCTTAGACAGAAAACTCGGGATACAGGCGCCCACCCTTCCAGATTGCACGTGTTCACATTAATAAGATCCGAACTTTGACGAGATTTTGAAAACTTTGAAGGTTCAAAACCTAATAACAAATCATATAGGAATAGACGATTATTTTTCAAATTGGATTTGTAATTTGTGTTCTTGTGGTGGTTGTCACCTAAAGATATGTGACAATATTGTTTTAAGACTAAACACAAGATAACTTGTGTTAGGGTCCTAGGAAGGTTATAGTCTAGGTCAAAGAGTTACTAATAACCTAATTCCCTATAAAAATGAACTCTGATACCAACTCTTCTGTCACATCCCGATCGCGTTAAAACAACAAAACCGTGGCGGAAACATCGTGGAGTGTCGTAACAGAATCATTGTTTCACAACACATGGATTGAAGTTTCGTTTTATTGAATTAAGTTTATTACATTATCTCGAAATTAAACGCAAAACATGAACATATTGTCCTTCATTGTTATTAAGTCACTAAGGCCTCGTCCATTCCTATGTGAGCATGCATCATAATCATCATCAAACAACAGTACCTGAAACATATGTGAAAATAAGTCAGCATAAAAATGCCGGCGAGTACATAGGTTTTGTGAGTGTGTCAGATTCATGGCTTTGAGTCCATATTGCAATACCCCATCCAACTACCAGAGTTGTCGAGTGTGTAACTTGAAATCAAAAGAGTTTGATATTGCAGTATGGTTTATCAACTTCACAAGTTGATATATGTGTAAACTAAAACCATTGTAACCATGAATCTTGACTGAAAACATTTGTCTTTGTAAACCAGGTAGTGAATCGTCATTGAAAGTAAACATTATATGGCTTATATCTTTAAGTAAACCTTGTAGTGTAACCTCATTTTGAAAACATTCGTCCAAGTGATCTAGATAACGCAGCGACATGTAATGTGTTAAAAGAACTTATATATAGGAAGTACCAACGGCGTATCCACCATGTTTTTATCACATTACACCCGCCCCGTTACCTAATCACTTACCATAACCCACTCGTTCAATAGTTCAAATAGTTCCAATCGTTCAAATAGTTCAAATCGTTCACATAGTTCCCATAGTTCAAATAGTTCCAATCGTTCAAATAGTTCAAATCGTTCACATAGTTCAAATAGTTCCAATCGTTCAAATAGTTCAAATCATTCACATAGTTCAAATAGTTCCAATCGTTCAAATAGTTCAAATCGTTCGTGTTTTAACTGTGAAAACTAACTTTTGCTCGTTCTCATTGAACACATTCAAACCTGTGTGACTCGTCCATCGTTCAACTCGTATTAACAAACCACCAAAGGGTAAGTTAACAATCATCAGGTTCTGTCGTTACCCACATTACCCCCATAACCATGGTGATAGTCCGATAACGGAATTTGTCAGATCCTATGGTACCATTGTTAGGGCTGGATTTTTATTATAGGTGATCCTTATACGTGATCCTAACCAGTGATCCTTGTTTCTTTGGCAGACAGTGATCCTCAGCAGGACTTCAGGATCAGGATCATGGGACATTATAGTGATCCTCATATTAACGGCCACTTCCGCTTAATACAATATTGTTTTGCAGGAACATCTAGCAGGATACGCTCTAGGCATCATGATCAAGGGACGCGTCTTCACAATTATGGCAAGAGCTTAATTGAAGATAGACGTTGCACAGGATATGGAAACTTGGCTTGATTTATGGGCGGCTATTTAGGCTAGATTGTATCTCATTTCTAAAGGGGTGATGAGCTGAATATTAGTTTAGCTACCTAAAATAGGTCACCTACACACGTATAAATACCACTCTTCCTCATTCGGAAGAATACACACGACATACAACACAACTCTCACACACTTAGACACCAAAAGCGATAGTGATCCTTGTACTCAGCTCATTATCATCCAAAGTTGTAACCATTTTGTTCTTATATTGAAGTTGGTGATCGGTAGTTGCCATCACCCGAGGTTTTTTATGCCGGAGATCATACATTGATCAAGGGCTTTTTCCTCGTATAAATCATTGTGTCTTTGCATCTTTATCACAGAAGTGATCCTTTACTTTCATAATTAGCCAAGCATCATACCCCGTTTACATAAAGTTTGGTTACATTATCCTTGTGTGATTTTTGACCAAAACAGTTTGGCGCCCACCGTGGGGCAATTGGTGCTTCATTCATAAGAAAACTTTCTGTTCGAAATCTTTT
Organism: Helianthus annuus; assembly: GCF_002127325.2. Taxonomy (NCBI): domain Eukaryota; kingdom Viridiplantae; phylum Streptophyta; class Magnoliopsida; order Asterales; family Asteraceae; genus Helianthus; species Helianthus annuus. The sequence goes on from NC_035442.2 coordinate 96,995,925, forward strand.
CAAAGAATTACATGGCTTCATCATTGAAAAACATGTCCACGGCAATGTCTACAGTCACCTCGTCCCAGAACATTCTGCCACCTCCACCGGCAGGATCCCAGAAGAATGCTGAGAAGAGACAAACTCCTACTAATTCTAAAACTCCATCTCCTTCTGCTATGAATTCTTATATTCCCAGTACTAGTGATGTATTTACTTTGATTTTGCATATGAAGGATCGTATGCAGCGGCATGATGAAACTAATGAAAGGATCCTCAGGGAAATTGGAGATCTCAAAAGACAAAAGAAAACGGCAGAGGATCATTCCCCACTGATGCCCAAATCCTTGAGCTTTGATACTCCAATGATTACTTCTCAGCCATCAGGAATTCCAGACGTGCAAATTATGGGAGAATCAAGAGGATTGCACCACGGGTCGACAGCAATGACTCAGGCATTAGGCTCACACTTCCAGCCGGCAGGATCCTACCCCCAGCATTTAGGATCCTTCATGAATCCGGGAGCCTATCCGGGGGCACAGCAGTTTCAAGGATCCTACTTTGTTCCAGGATCATTCCAGGGCCAAGGATCCTCCTTTGTTCCAGGATCATCCCGGGTTCAAGGATCCTCCTTCGTTCCAGGATCATCCCAGACACCAGGATCCTTCCAGATACCAGGATCCCTAAAAAGTTTGCAAACAGGAAGTCTAGATGTCCATCAAGGGGACTTCATTCCAATGCAGACCATTGCTTCCACTGGTCCCTCCGTTGTTCCAGAATTCCAGCAATATGGGTTCCCTAACTTGAACCCAATGGGAGGTAACACTTTAAATAATTATCCTACCACTAACCATGGATTCATGCAGGATACAGGTACCAATCATGCTATGGCCAGGGAGTTGCAGAAGCTAAAAGACATGATCTCAAGTGTTCCAGGGGTAGTCAAGCCTATCCCAGAGATTGCAGATGGAAGCCACAAGGTATCTCGCTTTGCACCACCAATTTGTGATGCAGAGGTACCCAAAAGGTTCCATATCCCTACCATGAAGCTGTATGATGGCACAACGGATCCAGAGGAGCATATAGCACAATACAGGGAGAGGATGGAGATCAATCCTATCCCAGAAAAGTTGAAGGAAGCATGCCTATGTAATGGATTTGGATCCACTCTTACGGGATCAGCTCTTAAGTGGCTGCTAAGTCTTCCCCCCTACTCTATTACTTCATTTGCTAATTTAGTTAATTTATTCAATAACCAATTCTCTTGTAGCAGAAAATTTGAAAAATTAACTAGTGATTTGTACAGGATAACTCAAAATCATAATGAATCATTAAGGGATTATATAACTAAATTTAGTAAAGAATCCTTGGACATTCCCAACTTGGATATGGCTACGGCTGTTGAAGCCTTCAAAATGGGACTGCTTAAGGATTCATTATTCTATGATGATCTTGTTATGACACCATGCAGGAATCTAGATGAAGTAAGAACTTGAGCACTCAGGTTCATCCGGCTAGAGGATGACAACAGGATCCAGGAGAGACAAGTAGGATCCTCAAAACAGGAGAAGCAAGGATCCTCCTTCAAGAACAACAAATTCAAATCCTACCATAGAAATGAGAACAAGAATGTGCATGCTGTTGACCAAGAAGAGGATGATGAAGATTATCCTCCAATCTCAGAATATTGTTTTTCCGTTGATAATCATGAACTGATCCTTGCAATGCAGAATCTAGGTGAAAAAGCTAGATGGCCCAGGAAGAATGATAAACCATCCGGGACTAAAGACAAGTCAAAATGGTGTGCATACCATGAGGATTTCGGGCATCTAACTGAAGAATGCATAGCTTTAAGAAAAGAGATTGGATATCTGTTAAGCAAGGGGCACCTAAAAGAATTATTGGGAAGAAAAAAGCAAAGGACTCAGGATCCTGAAAGGATCCCTGAAAAGGCTCCAGCACCCCCGGCAAACGCACAAGTGATCAACTTTATTTCCGGAGGATCAGACATCTGTGGTACATCCTTCTCGGCGGCCAAAAGACATGCAAAGGAGTCAAAAATGGATAATGGAAAAAGGCCTATTAGGACATCAAGTGTCTCAGAAGGGAAGATGATAACGTTTGATGAGGATGATCGCATTAACATTCAGGATCCTCATCATGATAGTCTAGTTATTACTCTCTTTATCTCTAACCATTTTGTCCGCAGGATCCTTATCGATGGAGGAAGCTCAGTGAACATTATCCAGCTTGATGTTCTGAAGAAAATGGGTATCCCAGAATCAGACATCACACCAAGATCCTCCGTGCTTGTAGGATTCAGTGGAGAAACGAAGAAAACTCTGGGGGACATCAAACTCCCAATCTACGTGGAAGGATTACATAATTATCAGAAATTTTGTGTTATTGACTGTTTATCTTGTTGCAATGTTATCCTTGGCAGGCCTTGGATACATGATATGAAAGCAGTCCCATCCACCTAGCCCATGGGGGATAATCAAGATCGACAGTGATCAGCAGGAGGCTAAGGATTGTTATACCTCATCCATGAAGCCAACCTCGAAGCCAAGGGAGCAATAGCAATTACAGTATCCTCCGAGGAATGTCTTGGAGGCAAGGGAACAAGATGTGGACGAAATCCTCTTGGATCCTAGTGATCCTGAATCAAAAATCTATATCGGATCAGGGATCCTTGGCAAGATGAAAGAAGACTTAATATCCTTCCTCAAAAGAAGAAAATCTACCTTTGCTTGGAAACATGAAGATATGACAGGTATATCTAAGGATATTATTACTCACAAACTTGGCATTGACAGGTCTATCAAACAAATCCATCAAAAAAGGAGGAAGTTTGCACCAGAAAGGAATGACATTATCCAAGAAGAAGTAGAGAGACTACTTCGAGCAGGTATGATCAGAGAGGTAAAGTATCCAAAATGGTTAGCCAATGTGGTCGTTGTCCAAAAGAAAAACGGAAAGTGGAGGGTATGTGTCGATTTCACTGATTTAAATAAGGCATGTCCCAAGGATCCTTTCCCATTACCCCACATTGACTCCATGGTGGATGCAACAGCGGGGCATGAACTGTTGACCTTTATGGATGCATCATCTGGATTCCAACAAATTCAGATGGAACCATCTGACCAAGAGGATACAGCCTTTATGACCCCAACAGGTTTGTATTGTTATATTGCCATGCCTTTTGGATTGAGAAATGCAGGTGCAACATATCAAAGGCTGGTGAATATGATGTTCAAAGATCAAATTGGACAAACTATGGAAGTATACATAGATGATATGGTAGTCAAATCAAAGAAAGCTGAGGATCACCTAAGGGATTTGGAAGAAGCATTTGATATCCTTGATAATTATAACATGAAGCTTAATCCTTCAAAGTGCCACTTTGGTGTTAAGGCAGGTAAATTCCTAGGATATATGGTAACTCAGAGGGGCATTGAGGCAAGTCCGGAGCAAATTAAAGCACTAGTAAACATCAAGTCCCCTGCCAATGCTAAGGATGTGGAAAGGCTAACAGGCAGGATAGCAGCTCTGAACAGGTTCATATCAAAATCCTCAGAAAAATGCAAAGAATTCTACGATATCCTAAGGAAGAATAAGAAGTTTGAATGGACTGAGAAGCATGAGAACGCTTTACAAGCTCTTAAAGAATATATGTCCTCAGCACCAGCATTAGCAAAACCGGAAAAAGGAGATGTGTTATCCTTATACCTGGCGGTATCCTCAACCGCTGTAAGTGCTGTCCTTGTCAAGGATCACGAAGGTACACAATATCCTATCTACTATGTAAGTAAAAGTCTACTTGATGCCGAATCCAGGTACTCACACCTCGAAAAACTTATTCTTGCATTAATCATGGCATCCACTAAGTTAAGGCATTATTTCGAAACCCATACTATTGTTGTTAAAACTAATTTTCCAATTAAGAATGTCCTCAGGAAACCGGAGATGTCAGGGAGAATGGCTAAGTGGGCAGTGAAGCTTAGTGCCCATGATATAAGATATGAACCAAGAACAACCATTAAATCACAAGCCTTAGCCGACTTTGTGGCTGATTTCAGTAGTGATCTACAAAAAGAAGCATAATTGGAGGTCCAGCAGCTGGATGAAACCAAGGATCCTTGGATATTACACACTGACGGATCCTCAAATGTCAAGGGCACAGGGCTCGGGATCCTACTAAAATCGCCACAGGGGGACATAATACCCCACTCCATAGCCTGTGAGTTCCAAGCAACTAACAATGAGGCTAAGTATGAAGCCTTGATTGCTGGCTTGCAAATTGCTAAGGATATGGGGGTAAAATATCTTAAAGTATATGTAGACTCATTGTTGATCACCAATCACTTTAATGGATCCTATGCTGTTAAAGGTGAAAAACTAACCAAATATTTAGAGATAGTCAAGGAATTGGCACTCTCTTTTGTCTCTTTCAGCTTAACACAGGTACCAAGGGAGGATAACACGGAAGCTGATGCATTGGCCAACTTAGGATCATCCTTGAAGATTCCAGAAGATATAAGTATCCCTATCATCCATATCCTGGCTCCCGCTATTGAAAACCAGGTGGCCATGGAAATAGAAGAAGATACTGCAGTGATCCCTAGTGAAGAAGCTCAATCTTATTCAAGATCATGGATCTCAGCAATTATGAGATACTTGCAATACGGGGAGATTCCGATGGGAGAAAATCCTAGAGCTTTCAGGATTAAGGTATCTCAATTCACAATCTTAAATAACGTGTTATATAAACGATCTCTTGCAGGACCATATTTAAGATGTATTGAGGATCCTGAAATTGAAGAAGTGTTGAGAGACTTCCATGAAGGAGATTGTGGAAACCACACTGGGGGCAGGGCATTATTCTCAAGGATCCTTAGGAACAGGATACTACTGGCCAACCATGAAAAGGGATGCTGTAGAATATGCTAGGAAATGTGGTCCTTGTCAAAGACACAGCAATATCCTTCATCAACCAGCTGAACTGCTACACCCTATACCATCCTCTTGGCCATTCATGAGATGGGGAATGGATATAGTGGGCAAGCTTCCTAAAGAACCTGGTGGAAAAGTATTTATGCTTGCCATGACTGACTATTTTTCTAAGTGGATAGAAGCTGAAGCCTTCGCCCAAGTCAGAGAAAAGGAAGTCATATCCTTCATCAAAAGAAATATTATAACTAGATTTGGCATTCCCTCTGAAATTGTATGTGATAATGGCTCCCAATTCATTGGAAGCAGAACCACTAACTTTTGTGACAGTTGGGGAATCAAGATGATAACATCAACACCAGTTCATCCACAAGCCAATGGTCAAGCAGAATCATCCAACAAGATCATCATCAACAATCTGAAGAAGAAGCTAGGATCCAAGAAGGGGAAATGGGCAGAGGAGTTACCTTATGTGCTATGGGCTGATAGAACAACTCCCAAGAATGCCACTGGTCAAACACCTTTCTCTTTAGTATTTGGGGCAGAGGCGGTGATCCCAACAGAAATGGTGATCCCAACTGCTAGAACAAGTGCTCGTGATCCTGAAGAAAATGCTACAATTCTAGCTCAGGATTTGGATACTATTGAAGAAATCAGGGATCTAGCTAGGATAAGGATGGCAAGCTACCAACAAAGAATGGCTGGTGCCTACAACAAAAATGTCAGATTAAGGAAATTTCAATTCGAAGATATGGTGTTGAGAAAAGCATTCCAAAATACTATCAATCCTGCTGACGGGAAGTTAGCACCAAAATGGGAAGGTCCCTACTTGATTGAAGCTGAAGCAGGAAAGGGGGCATACAGGTTGCTAACCATGGAAGGAAACTTGTTGCCAAGAGCCTGGAATGCTGTTCACTTAAAGAAATATTTCATGTGAACATGATCCTCCATGCACGTGATCCTTACATTGAAGTACCCTTAAAGGATCCCGGTGATATCAGTGATCCTTACTCTGGTAATATGCTTATCCTAGAAACTATTGTATTTTCTTACTTTTTACCTAAGGATAAGGATCATGCATCCTTCATCCTCTACTCACGAAACATTTGAGTTATGATAGTTCAGGTATCTTCAGCATATCGTCAAAGATCTTCAAAAGCACCGCAGATCCTTGGGTCCAACCCCAGTAATCCTTGGGATTATCCCCAGTTTCCGCCAGCAGCGCACGATGATCCTGATATAGTTCACGTCTTTGGGACCAGTACCCACTTCCGGGGCTGACAACCTCATCGTACTGGCTATATTTAGGATCCTACGTATAATGGTAGACGTACCATACATCCGTTCCTAAGGTTTCTAACGTTTTCACGTTAGCTAAGGTTTTGACATTTTCATGTCACTAAGTTTGGATAGTCGCCAGAAAGGGCCATACTCCAGTTTACATACGATCCTTTGGGCTTGTCCCCAGTTATCCTTTGGGCTTGTCCCCAGTTATCCTATGGGCTTGTCCCCAGTGATCCTCCAGGATCATTCTCAGTTATCCTTTGGGCATGTCCCCAGCTACTGATTTATCTCTTACATTGGCTTAGTCCCAAGATATGTTCCATCTTTCAGGTTCTAGAAGTTAAACAAATAAGGATCCTTAATCCTTATCATCCATTAAAGTTTTACTTGTGGTTATCCCGATTAAAGGTTAGGATCCTAACTTGGATCCTCAGGTATGATCCTTGACTATTTTGATTATACTCATTATCCTAACCGACCCTTATACTTTGACAACCAAACCTATGATCCTTGAACTAAAGTACTTTGAAAATTTTCAATATCAGGATATTTGATCTGGGATCATATCCTAAATTTGGATAACATATTTTCAACTCTTGCCACTTTAAACAAATATACTACAAAAACAACTAAGAAACAAGAAGATAAGGATAACAACACGAGAAAAGTTAAAGTTATATTATTAAACAAAAGGATCATTAACCCTTTCAAGAAAGTTGTCAAAATTGCCAACCCACATTTCTACCAGCAAAACGTGGCCCGTCCACATGGGTTGGCAAAGGGTGTCCATTGTCTATGCGGTCTTAGCATTGTGCAGGAAAGTAAAAGCGGCAGGATCACAAAGGTTTCATCCCCCAAACAGAGGATCCCTCCACCTTTTGTAATCCTACCTATTGTTCAAAGGATCCAGGATCCTTAACCCTAAGAAACTATTGTTCAGAGATTACAGACCATAATTGTTTCAAACTATCAACAACCACAAAAAACTATTACCAAAGCTAAAAAATTGGGCTCCGGCCTAGTCAACAATATCCATCATCGCCCAATCATGCAGCCTACACCTTCGCTGCTTCATCACCACCAGCTCCTCCGCCTTGATCCTTGTCAGCATCACCACCCTCCAGCATTGGGATATCCTCGGCTTCATCCTCGTCCTCCAGTTCCGCCAGCCTTGCTTTCCAGCCTTCAACATCCCATGTGCTCTTATCGAAGGAAGGATCCTGAGCCTCCGTAGCCATCTGCAGTTGTATCTTGTACATAGCTATCGCGGCAGAGACTTTAGCATCCTGAGTAATGTCATGCTTTTCATAATCAAAGTTGATCAATGCTTTGACAGCCTCGTCCTTAACAGCCCGGATCTCCTTCTCAAGATCAGCAATCTTGAGATCCTTCTGCACACCCATCTGTTGGAGGTCGACAATTTGACGATCTTGATCTTCAACCTGGTTAACATAAGTCTCCATTTCGGTGAATTTCTACAAGAAAAACAGGAAAACAACATCAGACATAGGTGATCCCTAAACTTGTCAGGACAATCAACAGGGGCAGTGATCCTAACTTCGTCAAAATAATCAAGGAATTGCTGACGGAGGAGGGGAAATCCTTGGAGATCTTCAGAAGTTTTCCTCTTCTTCCCCTTGCCTCGGATAGGTGCCTTAGGAGCTGAAGCTGAAGGACTAGCAGCAGGAGCCTTCTTCCTCGAAGACTTGACATTGGCAAGATCACTTATCCCAAATTTGGAAGCAGATTTGACAGACTTGGCAGACTTCCCAGCGCCTACACAATCAAAATCAAGATAAGTTGCCTTATTAATCAAACAATCTTACATATAATTTATTTTCTATAAGGATACTTACTTGACATAGTGGCAGATGCAGAGGATACTTCTTGAGAATCTTGGACGGTGACTTGGAAACTTCTGACTTCAGGATTAAGCTTTTTAAAAGCTAGGACTCTCTCTTTTGCAGCAGGGCTTAATTTCAGATGAGCAATGGATATAGCTGCACAAGAGATAAAAAGAGATGTTAGTGATCCTCATTATATGAGACAGGGCCGATAGTGATCCTTCGAGGATCCTCTATCCTACCATGAGTGGCCCATTCCTTGGGCAGATCCTTCCCATCCGGGATGGAATCCCTCCTAACAAAGAAAAAGCGACGCTTCCAGTTTGTATCGTTCTTAGTGACCTTGAAGACAGGATGATCCTCCCCGGCTTTCCGTTTCAACAAATACCGGTGAGAACCAAAGGTGGTGAGATCGTAAAACTCAGCTAACTCCGCCATCCCCAGATCAATCCCTTCCTGCTCGATGATCCTCTCAAAGGTATACAGAACCCTCCAGATCATCGGCATAGCTTGGATATATGAGATGCCGGTTAAGGAAAAGAAAGATTGGGTGAACGATGGAAAAGGATATGAATACCCTATGGTGAATGGAGTAGCAGGAAAAGCCACCCAGGTATTCGAAACAGAGTCACTCAGAGCGGTAGGTGTGAAGGACTTGAAAACAGCATTCGCCGGAAAGCAATGACGAATTTTGTCTATGTGAACATCAGTAAAGCAGCACCTCTCCGTAGGAGAATCCTTGATAATCCCCTGGCTTTTTAAGGGACTATCCTTCTTGGAATCCTTGTGTGGAGAATTCCGGAGCAACATATTTGTGACGGGACGGAAACAGAGCAAAGAGAAAAAAGAGAGAAAGAGAAGAATACCTGATCAATCTTCGGTGCAGAATATAAAGGGAGTGTATCTTGAATTTAAATACAAACTGATCCTCACCCTATCTCCTATTTATAATCATGATCTGCAGGGATTGTCACATCTATGACGTGATGATCGCAACGGCTAGTCCGGGTGTAACGGCTAGTTTCTTGGAGTCGCCCGTTGGAGATAAGATCAAAACAAAATACAACTTGTTAATTTACAATCAACTCCTTATATTTTGGGGGCAATTGTTAGGGCTGGATTTTTATTATAGGTGATCCTTATACGTGATCCTAACCAGTGATCCTTGTTTCTTTGGCAGACAGTGATCCTCAGCAGGACTTCAGGATCAGGATCATGGGACATTATAGTGATCCTCATATTAACGGCCACTTCCGCTTAATACAATATTGTTTTGCAGGAACATCTAGCAGGATACGCTCTAGGCATCATGATCAAGGGACGCGTCTTCACAATTATGGCAAGAGCTTAATTGAAGATAGACGTTGCACAGGATATGGAAACTTGGCTTGATTTATGGGCGGCTATTTAGGCTAGATTGTATCTCATTTCTAAAGGGGTGATGAGCTGAATATTAGTTTAGCTACCTAAAATAGGTCACCTACACACGTATAAATACCACTCTTCCTCATTCGGAAGAATACACACGACATACAACACAACTCTCACACACTTAGACACCAAAAGCGATAGTGATCCTTGTACTCAGCTCATTATCATCCAAAGTTGTAACCATTTTGTTCTTATATTGAAGTTGGTGATCGGTAGTTGCCATCACCCGAGGTTTTTTATGCCGGAGATCATACATTGATCAAGGGCTTTTTCCTCGTATAAATCATTGTGTCTTTGCATCTTTATCACAGAAGTGATCCTTTACTTTCATAATTAGCCAAGCATCATACCCCGTTTACATAAAGTTTGGTTACATTATCCTTGTGTGATTTTTGACCAAAACAACCATAACATCCTATGGTACCATAACATGCTACTGGTCGGCTTGATAATAGTTAATAAATGTCATTCAATTGTCTTTCGACCAACGCCCCAAAAAGTTCGTTTATATTATTGAAATCGTTGTTTTTAATATAAACCATAGCATTTGTTTTAGAAAACTCGAAATCCTTTAGCACATATGAATCACCCTAAAACAATTGAAAAGTGTAAAAGAGGGGAACAATGTACTCACTTGGGATTGCAAGGTATCCTTGATTAGATGAACTAACAAAGCTCGGGAAACCAAGGAATCAAGTGGTACCTAGTATCGGATCACTATGTTAATAAATCGGCACCTAAATCGGGAGGTCGGGTAGAATGAGGTCTCGTAAACCAAATGAGTATTGAAACTCATGTGATATGGTTTAACAAAGCCTATATTCGGATTCGGAACTTATCCTAAGTGCTTACGACCCGTTATGACCTGTTAAAGTAGTCTATGCTACTTTAACGTGTCATTCGCACGAATGCGCGTTCAAGCCGCCTAACGAGTCCTATGACAAGTATTATATGCCCTAACATGTATAAATATGTTGCATAATCAGTTTAAGTGTCAAAAATTAAGTTACATATGCTAAAATTCAAATTATGCATGAAAATGGCATTTTGGTCATTTTACTAAGGCATATAAACTACCTATCATACAACTAATTAAACTAAGTGACCATAAGGTATAACCTTGGAAGGTTATTCCCTATACAACTATGGTCACAAAATATGTTTGGTCAGATCCTAATGATTGACCAAACGGGTCGGGTTCGAAAGTCTAAGCGGTTGTTTAGACCGCTTAACTTACGACCCTAAACAAGCACTAGACTAAAAGTGACGAGTTAAACATGTTAAAACATGTTTAAGTAAGTTAGAAATCTGATTTGATATCAAAACAAAGTGTTTTGATGCCCGAAAATAGTTTCGTCGCAAAATGCACATAATCGTGCATTTTGACCGAAACTTTGACTCGTCACTTCAACTAATCAACGTGGTAATCAGTAGGCATAGTCACAAGAGACTATAACCATCGTATTACGCTCCCATTGCAAAGTTCAAACGAACTTTGTCTTGACCAATTCATGGTCAAATCAGAAAGTGAAACACTTTTTGACTTTCTTACTGGAATACATAACCAAGCATGAAAGATCACTTACAAAGGGTCCAAGCTTGGAAAGAGATCAAAGAAAACTGAGGTATAAAGCCTTCAACCAAGTAGGATAGCTTCAAAACAGAGATTGAGTGAAAGAAACTTGAATGAGCAAAGAATAGAGCAAATGAGGTGGGTATTTATAGGAAATCATGATCCATTTGATGAATGCCAAGTGTTTTTGAGTGGATCAAAGCTTGATCTTTGCCCTACAAATGTTACACACTGATTTGGGGGCTTGGGGAGCACTTAAACAAGCCCAAGGTATGCAAAAACCATGGTTAAAAACAATGAGAACATGCTGTTTTTCTGAATACATTGAATCGGCCAGATGTGGCTGTCGCGACCTGCGTAAAAGTAAGCATAGGCTTACGTGCCCAGCGACCAACTTTCAGAATTTGTCAAAAACAGTCCCCGCAAGCTTAAAACGTGGTTTTTGGTGCATTTAACCCCCGTTAACACCATTTCAAGGCTCTACAAGGATGTTAAAGCATAGGGAACTTAAAATATGCTTGAAAATATCTTGGATGTCGGTTCGTTTGGTCGTACTGTCACGTTATTCGGTTAATTACGGCGAACTTTTGAACGGACGCGAAAACGAACCAAATTACGCGACGAATGGTAATTTTCCATTCCAATCACTAGAATAAAATATTTTAATGATTACAAAAATTTTTGGATGTCCGGATATGTTCAGAACGTAAGATATGCGCGTAAATGCAAACTTGTGCATTTTTTACGCTTTTAGTCCCTATTGATCAAATAAGCGCATTTTCGCATACCGAACCCCTCAAAGCTTATTTCTAAGCTTTGTAAAGGATATTTAGGGTACGTTTAGCTTATGATCATGTTCCGAAATGTTCGTTGCTATACGAATCGGTAGACTTTACAGTTTGTCGCAAATAGTCCATATGATCGAATAAACTTGTTTTTGCCATACCAAACCCTTCAAAACTTATTTCTAAGTTATGTTAAGGTTATCTAAGGTATGTTAAGCTTATGTCCCTATTCCGGAGTGTTTTTCAAGTTAAACTGATTATGTTTATGTAACATTTGCGCTTGTAATCGTCATGAACAGTTCTATTATCAATAAAACAATGTTATTTGATCCCAATGTTTGTTTGGTTGTGTTTTACATTTTTCATGTTTTAACTTTTGTTCAATTTCAAACTCTACATCGCTTTCTGGAGCATTATACGCAAACTGGTGCGTAAACGTACTCAGTTTAATGCGACAAATACTCCGGAACATCAACATATACTCAACATACCTTAAATAACCTTTACATAACTTAGAAATAAGTTTTGAAGGCTTTGGTATAGCAAAAACAAGTTAATTTCGCTTACAGGGACTAAACTTGACAAACTGCGAAAGTATGCCAATTTGAACTGTAACGAACATTCCGGAACATGTCCATAAGTTAAACATACCATAAATATCCTTTACATAGCTTAGAAATAGGCTTTGAGGGGTTTGGTATGCTAAAACAAACTTTTGGATCATTCAGGGGCTAAAAGTGTCAAAAAGTGCACAAGTTTGCACTTTCACGCATAACTTACGTTCTGAATACATCCGGACACCCAAAAATTTATGTAAGCATCCTAATATTATGCCTTAGTGTTTGGCATAAGAAAAATCCATTCGTCGCGTCATTTGGATCATCTTTCGCGCCTATGCGCATTCCGTCGTAATTAAGCGAACATCGCGATCGTACGGCCAAACGAACCGACATCCGGAATATTTTTGAGCATATTTCAAGTCCCCTACACTTTAACTTCATCTTAGAGCCTTGAAATTAGGTTAACGGGGCTTAATCATACCAAAAATGGGCCAAATTACGTGTTTCTGAAGTGCAGGGACCAAAATTGAAAATTCTGATCTGTGAACCTCAGGCGGGGCGCGTAAGGATTGACCAAATCCTTACGCGGGGCGTGTGGGACTGTCAAACAGATTCAATGTATGCATTTAATGCAGTTGGCCTTTCGTTCGATCAAGGGGCGATGCCCTTTCACCCAATCAAGAGCCAAGGGGCATTTTCTGACTTACCACAACATTTCGACAAGTGTACGCACGAGATCGCGGCACGATATTCGATAGACGATCCTAACGGTTCTACTTTTCCTATAAATACCCCCCCCCCTTTTGTGTAAAAATCACAAGAATCAGATCTAAAAGCTCTAAGTTGAAGTATTGCTTCATACCTGAGTTTCTCTGATCTAGATTAGCATTCAGGGACCCTCCGTAAGTATTCTTTCGTTGTTTTATCGCTTTTCGAGTCCAAAAGTCAACGTTTTGTTGACTTTCTGCATTGACCAGCTTATGGTCGATGCGAAGTTCATGGAACTTCATAACGTGAGCGTGATCACGATGGTTATAGTCCGTAGTGACTATACCTACTGATCACCACGTTATCTAGGCTCAGTGACGAGTCGTAGTTTCGGCCAAAATGTGCATTCTTGCATATTTTGTAACCAAACTACTCGTGGGCATCAAAGCCATTTGTTTTGATGTCAAACCTGTTTTCTAAACTTAGTTAAGCATGTTCTAACATGCTTAGCTCGTCACTTTTAGTTTAGTGCTTATATAGGGTCGTAAGGTAAGCGATCTAAACCATCGCTTATACTTTCGAACCCGACCCATTTGGTCGATCATTAGGATCCGACCAAACACATTAGGTGACCATAGCTATAACCTTCCGAGGTTATACCTTGTGGTCACGATGTTAGGCGTTCCAGACGCGTTCTACGCGAACGACGCGTAAGGTAGCATAAGCTACCTAAGCGGGTCGTGATGGGTCGCAAGCACCTAGGTTAAGTTTCATTTTAGTATATAGGCTTTGTTAAACCATATTACACGAGTCCTCATACTCGTTTGGTTTACGAACCCGCATACTATCCGTTCCTCCGATTTTAGGTCCGGTATATTAACATAGCTATCTATTTGGTGTCGTTTGATATTCTGTGACCTAGCATTGTTTGGTTATGACACAAGAACTCCAAAGCAATCTCAGGTGAGTACATAGAACCCCTCTTTTACTGTTTTCCAACTGTTTTGGGGTGAAACACATGTGCATATCTGTTACTTTCATGCTTTCCATGTTTTCACATCGTATATCTGCTATGCTCATTAGTACATTATAGTACATGATTTCATTACATTTTATGCTATGTATGCCCATTGTGTGCGTACTTAGTACATTGATTTACATTACATTTCTGTTGCATATGTTTACTCAGCATATGGACACATTGATTTACATGAACATTTCTGTTGCATATGTTTACTCAGCATATGGACACATTGATTTACATGAACATTTCTGCTGCATATGTTTACTCAGCATATGGACACATTGATTTACATGAGCACTTCTGCTTCGTATGTTTACTTAGCATACTTAGTACAATTGTTTACATCACATGCCTTCATTTTGTTATGACATTTGGTTTGTTTAACATGGGACAATACATTCATTAACATTGATCACGCCGTTCGTTAGTAGGTAGTGGTACCATAGGAATTGACAACTCCCGTTTCTGAAATCCTGGGTTTGATAGGATTGGAAGGAATGACCGAATTCGATATACATAACTTAGATAAATCTTTAATTTGTTTGAGGGTTTATCGCCGCAGTCTCAAGGCTTGGATGTATGCATATTTTACAATACCGCATAAATGTTAATATCAATAGAGCATGCATTTTTCCACAGAACATAACGTTGATTTAAACCACGTGTTACTTCAGCGACTTGTTTTGTGCATTTTACATATGGTTTAAGTTGATACGTTTCGCTTACCATACATGATACATTTTGGGATACACATTACATGATTTACATTGAACATAAACACGTTGACATTGACATACACATTTGGTGGTTTACATTGAACATAAACATTTGACATGGTTTACACAATAACACTTGACATTTGGGTTATACATGAACAATTTTCATGGTGGATTGGTTTGGGTAAATGGTTTGAGTAACGTGGAGTATGTAATATGATGCAAACATGGTGGATACGCCACTGGTACTTCCTATATATAAATGTTTGAATAATATTACATATCTTAGCGTTATCTAAATCATTTCAGTTTAGTCATATAACATTTTATACAAATAACATACTTTTCATAAAACATTGTCTTACAAAACAACTTATTACATTCAACTCATTTTACCTGGTTACTCGTTTAACCTTGCACTTATCTATACGTATCAATTGATGTTATCGTTTTTCAAATGGTTTACAAAGCAAGACGAATTACAAGGTTCATGACTGACTGTTATTAAACATTCTTTAAACTCAAGTCATGAATCCCATTTTCACAAAACCTATGTATCTCACAGGCATTTTTATGCTGACGTACCTACTTTCACATGTGTTTTCAGGAGCTGTTCCATAAAATGTTGATCACGATACTAGGGCGGACCTGTGCCTTAGAGCCTAAAAATGAAGATAGGCTAGTTTAAATATGATATGAACTTTGTATTTCTTGTTTTGGAACAATGTAGCACTCTTGTTTATAAATAAAATACAACTTTGTATGCCATTGTTATGAAACAATTAATTCTGTCCACAACACTCCCCGGCGTTTCCGCCGCGGTTGCATGTTATACGCGGCCGGGGTGTGACAGAAGAGTTGGTATCAGAGCCAGGTTTATAGGGAATTAGGTTATTAGTAATGCTTTGACCTAGACTATAACTTTCTAGGACCCTAACACAAGTTATCTTGTGTTTAGAGTTTAAAACATGCACATCACCTATCCTTAGGTGATAACCACAACGGGAACTTCGGTTCCGAATCCGCTTTGAAAATTAATCATCTGTTCAAGGATGACTGATTACTAGGTTTTGAACCCTCTGTTATAAGGTTTTGAACCCTCTGTTATAAGGTTTTGAACCCTCTGTTATATGGTTTTGAACCTCTTTGGATTTCAAAAAATCCCGTCAAAGTTTTGGGTTAATAGTGTGAACACGTGCGAACTGGAAGAGTGAATGCCTGTACCATGGGTTTTCTGTCTAAGGCTAGAGTGTCAGTACAAATCCACATAATCGGACCAGTCACTCTTACCTGGGAACTCTTGGGGTGAGTGTTCACTTATAGGCGAGCATGTCTTCGTGATACACTAATTCTGACCCATTTACTTTGACTAGACATTTCATGTCGCTTATTTGCTTTGCGATGCATAACCGCCATCTTTGCTTTTGTTGATTTTGCTTCATCTCATTCTCTTCATCCAATCATCTCACTCGTTTCATTTCATGTTTTTCTCTTCTAGAATGCCTCCTCGACGCGACAACCAGATAGCTACTTCCGAGGTGGCGGAGATTATTGCGCAGCAGATGGCTGCTCAATTCCCAAATCTCTTCGTTCAATGGAACCAAGCCAACAACAACAACAATGGTATATGCAAATACAAGGATTTTAACTCGGCTAAGCCACTCAAGTTCAGTGGTTCTGAAGGAGCAACTAGGCTTCTTCAGTGGTTCGAGAGCATCGAGAACACTTTTCGCCACGTGCAGTGTCCGGATAATCGCAAGATCGAGTTTTCTTCAAGCGTGTTTCAGAAGAGGGCTCTTACATGGTGGAATGGGGTTATGAGAGATCAAGGTGCAGAAGTTGCTCTAGCTCAGACATGGGCTGAACTGAGAGCTCTTATGATGAGGGAGTTTTGTCCTCATCTTGAACAACGAGCGTTGCAGAAAGAATTTGATGTTTTGAAGCAAGATAGTGGCGAGCACAGGGCTTATACAGATAGGTTTGAGGAGTTGAGTCTGCTTTGCCCGACTATGGTTACCCCACTCGATAAGGCCATCGAAAGGTACATTGACGGCCTACCTGACTCAGTACAAGACATCCTTACTGGTAGCAACCCTACCACACTCCGTCAGGCAATCGAGTTATCAGCGACACTGACTGAGTCGCAGATTCGAAAGAATAAGCTACACAGGAAGGGTGACAAGGGAAAGAAGCGGTCGGCTGACAAGGGAGATAGCAAGAAAGGTCAAAACAAGAAGGGAAAGGATTCTGGTTCCTCAAGGGGGTCAAGGAAGCGTAAGGCTTCCCAAAACTATGCTGTCACTGCCCAAGCTAACCAGGCAGCTCCCAACCAGGCTCCAGCGAAGAAGCCCTACTCAGGAAGTGCACCTTTGTGCAATCAATGCAACAGTCACCATCAGCCGCAATATCAGTGCCGTTTCTGTACTAACTGTGGGAAGTCGGGGTCATCTTACCGATGTTTGTCGGTTTGCTTAGAATCGCGCAGTTCAGAACCCTGCTCAACAAGTTGCTCAGCAACAGGGTCAGGCTGCACGACCAAACTACCCACCAGGTGCTTGTTATAACTATGGGGATCTGACCCACTACAGAAATCGGTGTCCCAGGCTAGCCAACCAGAACCAGAATGCAAACCAAAATCAGGCTCAGGCTCGAGGTCGAGTCTTCAACATGAATGCACAAGAAACACAAGCAGACAACGAAGTGGTGAACGGTACGTTCTTTATTAATAATCAGCCAGCATCTGTTCTTTTTTATTCGTGTGCCGACAAGAGCTTTGTGTCATCGTCTTTTGAGACAATGCTTCGCGTGTCTAGAACGAAACTAGGTAAACCTTTGACAGTAGAGGTTGCCAGTGGTGAACCCATTGTTCTAAATTCTGTTCTACGCAACTGCCAGTTAAACCTTAACGACCATATTTTTCCTATTGACCTCACGCCAATGCAACTTGGAAGCTTCGACGTTATAGTGGGAATGGATTGGTTATCCAAGCATCGCGCAGAGATAGTTTGTTCTGAGAAGATTGTTCGTGTGCCGCTGTCGACAGGCGAGATCCTACAGGTTCGTGGTGAGAAGCCTGCCGGTGGTCTCAAACTCATGTCTTGTTTTAAAGCACGGAAGTATCTACGGAAGAACTATGTGGCTTTCTTAGCACATGTTACAGCAGATAAAGGCAAGGGTAAGACTATTTCAGATATTCCTATCGTTCGGGATTATTCTGAAGTTTTCCCTGAAGAGTTACCTGGTCTACCTCCAGCACGCCAAGTCGAGTTCCGTATTGATCTCGTACCTGGTGCAAATCCCATTGCCAGAGCTCCATATCGCCTTGCACCGTCCGAGATGCAAGAATTATCTAAACAGCTTCAGGAGCTCTCCGACAAAGGTTTTATCCGTCCTAGCTTTTCACCTTGGGGTGCTCCCGTTCTCTTTGTAAAGAAGAAGGATGGATCTTTTAGGATGTGTATCGATTACCGTGAGCTTAACAAGCTTAACATCAAGAATCGGTATCCCCTACCTCGCATTGATGATCTCTTTGATCAATTGCAAGGCGCTTCTTATTTTTCAAAGATTGATCTACGATCTGGATATCATCAGCTTCGTGTACATGAAGAAGACATTCCCAAGACAGCGTTCCGTACTCGTTATGGACATTATGAGTTCACAGTCATGCCATTCGGTTTGACTAATGCTCCTGCTGTTTTCATGGACTTGATGAATAGGGTCTGCAAGCCTTATTTGGATAAGTTCATCATCGTTTTCATTGATGACATTTTGATATATTCTAAGACGCGAGCTGATCATGAGCAACATCTACGTCTTACTTTGGAACTCCTAAAGAAAGAGCAGCTTTTCGCCAAATTCTCCAAGTGTGAATTCTGGCTTAAAGAAGTTCAATTCCTAGGACACATTGTCAACGAACAAGGTATTCATGTAGATCCCTCCAAGATCAGTGCAATTAAGGATTGGAATACACCTACTACTCCTACTGAAGTTCGTTCTTTTCTTGGTCTAGCGGGTTATTACCGCCGCTTCATTGAGAACTTCTCAAAGATTGTAGTTCCTCTAACTGCTCTAACTCAGAAGAACAAGCCATTTGATTGGGGAGTCAAACAAGAGGAAGCGTTTCTGACTTTGAAACAAAAGCTTTGCGACGCGCCTGTCCTAACTTTGCCCGAGGGTAATGATGATTTCGTCGTTTATTGCGACGCATCTAAATTAGGTCTTGGCTGCGTCCTGATGCAAAGAAACAAAGTCATAGCATACGCATCAAGGCAGTTGAAGATACATGAGAAGAACTACACCACTCATGATCTTGAGTTGGGTGCAGTTGTCTTCGCTCTCAAGATTTGGAGACACTATTTGTACGGTACAAAATGTGTGGTTTTCACTGACCACAAGAGTCTTCAACACATCTTCAATCAGAAAGAACTCAACATGAGGCAAAGACGTTGGGTTGAACTTCTAAACGACTACGACTGCGAGATTCGCTACCATCCTGGTAAGGCGAATGTTGTAGCCGATGCATTGAGTCGCAAGGAACGTACTAAGCTTCATTGTGTTCGTGTCCAATCCGTTATTCAGGCTCAAACCGATATACAAGCCCGTATTTCTCAGGCTCAACAAGCTTGTGTTTCACCAGGCTTGATGGATAAGGAATTTCCTTATCACATAACTCCTGCTCTAGAGCTGAAGGACAATGGATCATATTACTTCATGGACCGTTTGTGGGTCCCGAGCCAAGATAATCTTCGTACCTTGCTTATGGATGAAGCCCATAAGTCTCGCTATTCTATTCATCCTGGCTCAGATAAGATGTATAAGGATCTTCGTATTCAGTATTGGTGGCCTGGTATGAAGAAAGACATTGCCTTATACGTATCCAAATGCCTTACTTGTCTTAAGGTTAAGGCTGAACATCAGCGTCCTTCTGGATTATTGGAGTAACCGGAGATCCCAGTTTGGAAATGGGAAAACATTACTATGGATCTCATTACCAAACTCTCGCGCACAAAGAAAGGTCACGATGCCATCTGGGTAGTCGTTGATCGTCTTACCAAGTCAGCGCATTTCTTGCCAATCCGCGAGGATTTTTCGGCTGACAAACTTGCTCAAATCCACGTAGATGAAATTGTAGCTCGACATGGTGTTCCTTTGAACATCATTTCTGACAGAGATGCTCGTTTCACTTCTCATTTTTGGAGAACCATGCAATCTGCTATGGGGTCCCAACTTAATCTGAGCACAGCCTATCATCCGCAAACGGATGGTCAATCTGAAAGAACAATCCAGACACTGGAGGATATGCTTAGAGCTTGTGTGATCGATTTTGGTGGTAGTTGGGATTCACATCTTCCATTGATTGAATTCTCCTACAACAACAGTTATCACTCCAGCATCAACATGGTTCCTTTCGAGGCTCTCTATGGTCGAAAATGTCGTTCACCAGTCTGCTGGAATGAGATTGGCGAGGCTCAACTTACCGGACCTGCCCTCATTTTAGAGACAACAGATAAGGTTAAGAATGTACGTGATAACCTTCAGACAGCTAGAAGCCGTCAGAAGAGTTACGCAGACCTGAAACGCAAACCCTTGGATTTTCAAGTCGGTGATCGTGTATTACTTAAGGTCTCACCTTGGAAAGGTGTGATCAGATTTGGAAAGAAAGGAAAACTTGCACCTAGATACGTTGGACCATTCAAGATCGTCGAAAGAATCGGTAAGGTAGCCTACAGACTTGAGTTACCTCCTGAACTTGGAAATGTTCATCCAACCTTCCACGTATCCAATCTCAAGAGGTGTTTAGCTGATGAGAACCTCCACATACCGCTTGATGAAATTCGTGTTGATAAAACTCTGAAATTTGTCGAGAAACCAGTGGAAATCATGGAACGTGAAGTCAAGTGGCTCAAACGCAAGTGCATTCCTTTGGTCAAGGTTCGCTGGGAATCTAAACGTGGACCCGAGTTTACTTGGGAACGTGAAGATCAAATGAAGGCAAAATATCCGCATCTTTTTCCACGAGTTTCCTCTAAATAAATTTCGGGACGAAATTTTCACAAGTAGGGGAGACTGTAACATTTGTGCTTGTAATCATCATGAACAATTCTATTATCAATAAAACAATGTTATTTGATCCCAATGTTTGTTTGGTTGTGTTTTACATTTTTCATGTTTTAACTTTTGTTCAATTTCAAACTCTACATCGCTTTCTGGAGCATTATACGCAAACTGGTGCGTAAACGTACTCAGTTTAATGCGAAAAATACTCCGGAACATCAACATATACTCAACATACCTTAAATAACCTTTACATAACTTAGAAATAAGTTTTGAAGGCTTTGGTATAGCAAAAACAAGTTAATTTCGCTTACAGGGACTAAACTTGACAAACTGCGAAAGTATGCCAATTTGAACTGTAACGAACATTCGGGAACATGTCCATAAGTTAAACATACCATAAATATCCTTTACATAGCTTAGAAATAGGCTTTGAGGGGTTTGGTATGCTAAAACAAACTTTTGGATCATTCAGGGGCTAAAAGTGTCAAAAAGTGCACAAGTTTGCACTTTCACGCATAACTTACGTTCTGAATACATCCGGACACCCAAAAATTTATGTAAGCATCCTAATATTATGCCTTAGTGTTTGGCATAAGAAAAATCCATTTGTCGCGTCATTTGGATCATCTTTCGCGCTTATGCGCATTCGGTCGTAATTAAGCGAACATCGCGATCGTACGGCCAAACGAACCGACATCCGGAATATTTTTGAGCATATTTCAAGTCCCCTACACTTTAACTTTATCTTAGAGCCTTGAAATGAGGTTAACGGGGCTTAAACGTACCAAAAATGGGCCAAATTACGTGTTTCTGAAGTGCAGGGACCAAAATTGAAAATTCTGATCTGTGAACCTCAGGCGGGGCGCGTAAGGATTGACCAAATCCTTACGCGGGGCGCGTGGGACTGTCAGACAGATTCAATGTATGCATTTAATGCAGTTGGCCTTTCGTTCGATCAAGGGGCGATGCCCTTTCACCCAATCAAGAGCCAAGGGGCATTTTCTGACTTACCACAACATTTCGACAAGTGTACGCACGAGATCGCGGCACGATATTCGATAAACGATCCTAACGGTTCCACTTTTCCTATAAATACCCCCCCTTTTGTGTAAAAATCACAAGAATCAGATCTAAAAGCTCTAAGTTGAAGTATTGCTTCATACCTGAGTTTCTCTGATCTAGATTAGCATTCGGGGACCCTCCGTAAGTATTCTTTCGTTGTTTTATCGCTTTTCGAGTCCGAAAGTCAACGTTTTGTTGACTTTCTGCATTGACCAGCTTATGGTCGATGCGAAGTTCATGGAACTTCATAACGTGAGCGTGATCACGATGGTTATAGTCCGTAGTGACTATACCTACTGATCACCACGTTATCTAGGCTCAGTAACGAGTCGTAGTTTCGGCCAAAATGTGCATTCTTGCATATTTTGTAACCAAACTACTCGTGGGCATCAAAGCCATTTGTTTTGATGCCAAACCTGTTTTCTAAACTTAGTTAAGCATGTTCTAACATGCTTAGCTCGTCACTTTTAGTTTAGTGCTTATATAGGGTCGTAAGGTAAGCGATCTAAACCATCGCTTATACTTTCAAACCCGACCCATTTGGTCGATCATTAGGATCCGACCAAACACATTAGGTGACCATAGCTATAACCTTCCGAGGTTATACCTTGTGGTCACGATGTTAGGCGTTCCAGACGCGTTCTACGCGAACGACGCGTAAGGTAGCATAAGCTACCTAAGCGGGTCGTGATGGGTCGCAAGCACCTAGTTTAAGTTTCATTTTAGTATATAGGCTTTGTTAAACCATATTACACGAGTCCTCATACTCGTTTGGTTTACGAACCCGCATACTATCCGTTCCTCCGATTTTAGGTCCGGTATATTAACATAGCTACCTATTAGGTGTCGTTTGATATTCTGTGACCTAGCATTGTTTGGTTATTACACAAGAACTCCAAAGCAATCTCAGGTGAGTACATAGAACCCCTCTTTTATTGTTTTCCAACTGTTTTGGGGTGAAACACATGTGCCTATCTGTTACTTTCATGCTTTCCATGTTTTCACATCGTATATCTGCTATGCTCATTAGTACATTATAGTACATGATTTCATTACATTTTATGCTATGTATGCCCATTGTGTGCGTACTTAGTACATTGATTTACATTACATTTCTGTTGCATATGTTTACTCAGCATATGGACACATTGATTTACATGAACATTTCTGTTGCATATGTTTACTCAGCATATGGACACATTGATTTACATGAACATTTCTGCTGCATATGTTTACTCAGCATATGGACACATTGATTTACATGAGCACTTCTGCTTCGTATGTTTACTTAGCATACTTAGTACAATTGTTTACATCACATGCCTTCATTTTGTTATGACATTTGGTTTGTTTAACATGGGACAATACATTCATTAACATTGATCACGCCGTTCGTTAGTAGGTAGTGGTACCATAGGAATTGACAACTCCCGTTTCTGAAATCCTGGGTTTGATAGGATTGGAAGGAATGACCGAATTCGATATACATAACTTAGATAAACCTTTAATTTGTTTGAGGGTTTATCGCCGCAGTCTCAAGGCTTGGATGTATGCATATTTTACAATACCGCATAAATGTTAATATCAATAGAGCATGCATTTTTCCACAGAACATAACGTTGATTTAAACCACGTGTTACTTCAACGACTTGTTTTGTGCATTTTACATATGGTTTAAGTTGATACGTTTCGCTTACCATACATGATACATTTTGGGATACACATTACATGATTTACATTGAACATAAACACGTTGACATTGACATACACATTTGGTGGTTTACATTGAACATAAACATTTGACATGGTTTACACAATAACACTTGACATTTGGGTTATACATGAACAATTTACATGGTGGATTGGTTTGGGTAAATGGTTTGAGTAACGTGGAGTATGTAATATGATGCAAACATGGTGGATACGCCGCTGGTACTTCCTATATATAAATGTTTGAATAATATTACATATCTTAGCGTTATCTAAATCATTTCAGTTTAGACATATAACATTTTATACAAATAACATACTTTTCATAAAACATTGTCTTACAAAACAACTTATTACATTCAACTCATTTTACCTGGTTACTCGTTTAACCTTGCACTTATCTATACGTATCAATTGATGTTATCGTTTTTCAAATGGTTTACAAAGCAAGACGAATTACAAGGTTCATGACTGACTGTTATTAAACATTCTTTAAACTCAAGTCATGAATCCCATTTTCACAAAACCTATGTATCTCACAGGCATTTTTATGCTGACGTACCTACTTTCACATGTGTTTTCAGGAGCTGTTCCATAAGATGTTGATCACGATACTAGGGCGGACCTGTGCCTTAGAGCCTAAAAATGAAGATAGGCTAGTTTAAATATGATATGAACTTTGTATTTCTTGTTTTGGAACAATGTAGCACTCTTGTTTATAAATAAAATACAACTTTGTATGCCATTGTTATGAAACAATTAATTCTGTCCACAACACTCCCCGGCGTTTCCGCCGCGGTTGCATGTTATACGCGGCCGGGGTGTGACAGTTTACGTAACAGTTTGCGTATAACTTTCTAGAAAGTGACTAAGAGCTCGAAATCAAACAAGAATTGACATGTGCAAAAGTCACATGTATTTGTACAAATCCCAAGAATGAAATAAAAGATTTCATTGGATTCGTATTTGTATGATGGTCATATTGTCACAAATGTCACACTTGTCAAGCCTATAGAAGGAGTAATTTCCAAATCGGGTACGAGCGTTCTCACTTATACATTTTCGGCCGAGTGTTGTGTGATTACTTGTGAGGTGTGTAAAAAGTGTATATAACCAAAAAGAATTTTATAAAGGCATGTTATGCCCAAAGTAAATATTTTTTCTTAAATTGTGTTTTAAATAAATCATGACGAATAAGATTGTAAATAAAATAAAAACAAAATAAATTAGAACTTGGATTCCCAACACTCTAAAGATAGGTCCAAAAATTTCTCTACTACCCATTCCGTTTGGGTGTGTGTGCCACAATAAAGAGTTTTGCTTGAAGACAAGCAAAGATTCAAGTGTGGGCGTATTTGATGTGCTTAAAATACAACATATAAATTATATCAAATATGGCATAAAATCAACCCTTTTTCAGTACTAATGTTGGAAAAAATCGTTTCTTTGTTCTTTTTTAATAAATGAGGTTAAAGAGCTTAAATGAACAAAAGAAGCAAAAAGACAGCAAAAACCAACATAAAATGCATTGTAGAAGGATTGATGTAACTTGCCAAGCCCCCATCCACATCCAAACCCAAGAAATAACAAAAATAGAAGCTCTGGCACGGGGCGTGCTCACCTAGCACGGGCCGTGCCCAGTGGGAACTCGCTGCAGTAGAAAAAGACAGCAACAAATGACAAATTAAAAGCTCAACACGGGGCCGTGCTAAAGCAACACGGGGTGTGGCCAAGTCTACGATTTCCAGAATCTGAAGAAGTACAACAAGTACATTGGCCACGGGCCATGCCATTGACACACGGGGCCGTGTTAGTACAAGTCTGTCACTGCAATTAATGTAGAAGGGAGAGGTTGATGGCCACGGGGCCGTGCCAGGCGGGTACGGGCCGTGGTGTACGTTCTATTTTCAGCTATAAATATGGATGTTGGGTTTCATTCCAATCCATCCCTTGGCAAAACACTTCTCTCTCACTTGCCACCACTCCACCACCACTACAACACCATCATCCACCACCGTCATCCATTTTCCATCTTTTAGAGTGTGTGTGTAGTCTCAGGATCCAAGACTGATAGTAAGAATCTTTATCAAACAAAGGCCATGCTTGGCTAAATTCTTACATCACTTGGTGAAGACAAATCTTTTATGTATTTCTTTTATGATTTCTAATCTTTGACAACTTTTTAATCGGGCAAGTGTTATTGACTTTAATAACTAGTTTTGTATATTGAAGGCGAATTTATTTAACCATTCTTCATATGTCGTTGATTCACATATTCGTGTCTTTATGGTCTATATAAAGCGCGTTAAATACTTGGAAGGGGGTTAGAAGGGTGGTTGGGTAATTCTATATCTCGTTCAGATTATAGATCTAATCCTACGAGAACCTGGTTCAAGTTAAGACTACTCCTTGGATTGGCCGCGAATGACTGGCTCGACTGAGAGTAAGAAACCACTTGAACCCCTTATATATAAACTACTATTAAAACTTTAAACCAACCCCGCAAGGACTGTATCCCGCTGACTCAGACCAACGGGTTGAGGGTGGTCGTTGCCTGGAAGGGGGCCCACCACATTTTGCATTAATAACTTACTTAATTATCTTTCAATATTCCGACCTAGTAGGATTGTATTGTTGCTGACTCCAACCACTAGGTTGAGGGTAACGTCGCCTTCACAAGAGACTACTATAACTAAGATAATCTCTTAAAATGCCAAAGTGGGGAAATCATCAAAAGGGTACATGAAAGATAAGTTGGATTCAAGTGATTCTTTCTTGTCTATCTGTCTTTATTTTTATTTTATTTTCTGTTTTTTTCTTTTTATTAATTTAAAAATCTTTTCTCAAAGTTTGGTTTGATTAGACGTTGACGATAAGCCGGTACTAAAAGCTCTTGTGTCCTTGGACAACCTCGGTATCTTGCCATCACTATACTACGTCCGCGATGGGTGCACTTACCCTAACGTGTGTGTAGAGTGATAGTAGAATATCGTTTTTTTATAAATTTAAAACTTGAATTGGCGAGTAAAAAGAGCTAAAAATATACTAAAAAATATACACACACCCACACACATCATTGATCAAACAAGTCGTCGATCCTGGGCAATGGATAACGATTCTTGATCGTTATTTTATTTATCTCACGGTAATTAGTGCACATTCGCATTGACCTGTCTTTCTTCTTGACAAACAAGATAGGAGCTCCCCAAGGTAAAGAACTAGGCTGAATGAAGCCTTTCTCCAAAGGCTCATCTAGTTGGGTCTTTAACTCCTTCATTTCCATCGGTGCTAACCGATATGGAGCCCTTGCAACACGAGCAGCTCCTAGTAGAATGTCAATCCTGAACTCCACTAGTCTCTTCGGGGTAGACTGGGTAGCTCTTCTGGAAATACATCAGGATATTCAGAAATGACTGAGATGTCTTTAATATTGGGCTTCGGCTCATCTATCTTCACTTGTGCCATGTAAATGACACATCCGCTCTTCAAGCATTTGGATGCCTTGAGTAGTGACACCTTCTCAGGCAACCCATAATATAAATCTCCATGGATGGTGAGCATTTCACCAGATGGGGTTTTAATTTCGATGAGTTTTTTTTATCGCAGGCAATATGGGCTTGGTTATGGGATAACCAATCCATGCCTAAGACTACATCGAACCTCGCCAAATTCATTGGCAAAAGAGATATAGGCACAGAATGATTCTTAAAGGATATAGAATATCCATCAAGAATAGAAGGAGCAGTTTCTAAGGTACAATTGACTAGTTCTACCTCATATGCTATATCTAGAGTTCTTATAGGTAGGTTTAGTAGTTTACTAAACTTATGGTCAACAAAAGACTTATCAGCTGCAGAATTGAAAAGAACTCTAGCAAAGATATCATTGATGAGGAACGTACCCGTTATGACATTTGTTTCATTAACTGTCTCCCTCGCAGTCAGCTGGAAGGCTCAGGCGTTTCCTTTCTTAGCCTCCCCTGGCTTAGCAGTACCCTCATTGGCAACTTTGGGGCAGTTAGTCTTAATGTGGCCCTTATCACCACAACCATAACCGATGTCATTCTTTAAGTCATTACAATCCAAGGACCTATGCCCTAACTTCTTGCATATACCACAAGACTTTGCATGCGGGTCTAAACGACACTGTCCCCAATGTCGTTTGTTGCAGGTTTTATACACAGGCCTCTCATCAGACCTTTGTTGGTTCTTTTTGAACCTAAACTTCCCTTTCTTTGACTTCTGGGAATTTTCATCCTCTCGTTTCCTTTTCCCGTTAGTCTCAGTCTTGACCGACTTCTGCCTCACTGCATCCACAATGAGGAAAAGGGATAGGTCCATAACAGACCTATAGGTAGCAGGATTTGATGCCTTGACCATGCCCTTGATTTTAGGTGTGAGCCCACCTATGAAACGCGCAATGGATTTTGATTCCGGAGTAATCAGATATGGAACTAACCTCGACAATGAGTTTTAGTTGGACACATATTTCCGACAATCAAAGTTCTTCATCGTGAGAGTCAGAAAATCTGACTCCACCTTTTCCACCTAGTGTGGTGGACAATACATCTCCTTTATGAGGTCCACAAACTTGGACCATTCTAGGTTATACAGGGGGTATCTTCCCTATGATTGTATCATTTCCTTCCACCAGGTTAGGGCATCGCCCTTAAATGATTGGGAGACGTACTTCACAACATCTTTATCAGCACAACCGCTGATATCCACCATAGTCTCCATCTCGTCTAGCCACTTCATGGCATCTATAGCCCCTTTCTCTCCATTGAAATCATGAGGCTTGCACGACACAAAGTATTTGTATGTGCACACATCCTTAGAAGAACGGGACTTTTCCTTAAAATTATGCTTTAGCTCACTCTTCGAAGTTGAAAAATAGTGTGAGATTTCCTTGCGGGCGGATGAATGTGGAATAGAATGGGACTTGGAATGAGCAGAACTCGATCCCTTAAAGTTAGCTATGAAATTATTCATAGCCTTCCCAACTTCTCTGACTATCATGGCCTTGAGGTTTGCTCCTTTGCCTATTCGGACATTGTTTATATCATTCTTTTGTCCAATGTTGGGTCCATCTACATTTGGATTCGCCATATCTAAATTTGGTCTAAAAACCAGAATAAATAATTGCTCAGTTGCAATATAATAACTGATCATCAAATCTGATGACTTGAAAATTTCGTCATCCATGGTATTATTAAACTACATAGGCTATAAGGTTTGGATATATTTATCCTTCACCTTTTGGACAGCATGCACTACTTCACAACTGCCAAAATTTATAATTTTAACATTTCAAATGAATGTTGTATAAATAATCAAGTATACTTAGCCACGGTCTCAAGGACCATCAAGGGCTATGAGGTTTGGACATAGTCCATCACCTATTGGACAATAGATCATAAAGTCACAACTGTCATTGTCGCATTAAAAAATTTTAAATGATTAATTATATATATGAGCCATGATCCCATTTGATTAAGTGACTTTAAAGCTTGAATAGAGTTCACTACCTTTGGACAGGGAGTCATATGACCACAACTGTCATTGTCGTAATTAAAAATATAATATAGCCCATAGGCAAATCAACTGACATCATATAGGATGTTCAAATAATTAATCATCGCACTGATGATATTATTCATGATCTCATTTGATCATATAGACTATGAGGCTTGGACATAGTCCACCACCTTGGACAGGGAACCATACGGTTACAACTGTCATTGTCTTACTTGACAATAAAATATAG
Source organism: Helianthus annuus (assembly GCF_002127325.2). Lineage (NCBI taxonomy): Eukaryota > Viridiplantae > Streptophyta > Magnoliopsida > Asterales > Asteraceae > Helianthus > Helianthus annuus. Next base: position 97,025,374 of record NC_035442.2, read on the forward strand.
CCCGTAGGCAAATCATCGCTAAGGATGTTATAAATGATCATCGCATTGATGATATTAGCCATGATCTAATTTGATCATATAGGCTATAAGGCTTGGACGTAGTCCACCACCTAGATGGCTAATGTGATTTCCTCAATATCACTTACCAAGAATATTAACACTACTTGAATGTAAATACAGAATAATTGTCTTAATGGTTTGATAATAAATATATAAGTAGCCATGATCCCATTTGACCATAAAGGCTATGAGGCTTGAACATAGTTCACCACCTCTGGACAGGAGAGTTATTCATCCTTAACTGTCTTTTACAATTGCCAATAATATAGGCTTTACCATAGGGTTGGTCAAAACCATTAAGAAGATCTTTTAGAATTATTGAGTAGATCGTTAAAGTTCAAACTAAAATTGATACGATCGCTTTGAAAAGGATGTAATGAATACATATATTATAGATAATTCAAAAAAAAATTTCACAAAAAGATGAAAGACTACAATACTTTGCCTTAAACAGGAGTTTTGAAATAAAATAAAACTACTTGTCCACACAGGGACTAAATGAAATACATGTCCACGCAGGAACTAAAAGAAAAGACATGTCCACATAGGGACTTTTGGAATTTAAATAAATAACAATACATGATAAATAAAAGAAAGCCTTCACTCATCTTTCTTTCCCCTGACTAGTTTGGAGAGCTTTTTGAAGAACTTATTTGTCTTCCTCTCAGTCTTCTCAGGCTGACACTGAATTTGTTCCGCTCTTTCTAAGGCGTGGTTAATGGCCTCTTTTTGTGGCGGTGGTTGTGGTTAAGGCACAGCAGGATACTGGTATCCATATTTTGGATATCAACTAGCTGGGTAGGCGGGAGGGAAAGGAGATGGGTATAAAGTATGGTGTACAACCGCTTGTAAATAGGGGTCATACGCTAGCGCCTGATAGTTATAATCTATCGGCGTAGATGGGTTAAAAGGATTGTATCCAGTCGTATCTGGATACGTACGAATTGGGTTATCAAAACCTGATGGTGGTGGTTGAACAATAGTTTATGGTGTTGGTTCAACCACTGGTACTGTATTCGAGGGTCCGCCCATTTATGGGTCCTCAGGGATAGGAGGGTATGTTTGGGGCAATGGTGGAAGCGAGCCCAACCATTGTCACGTACACACAGACATGCGTGCTCCACGTTTCCTCCTTAGTGGTTCTGGTGGCGGCTGTGGTTGCTCCACAGGCTCCATCTACACGTCCTCTGGTGGAGGCGGCGGAGGCGGTGTTGGAGGTTGATATGGAGGGGTATGAACGAATGTAAATTGATTGAAATATTGGTCCCACTCATTAGGACCTTGGTAGGGTGATCCTGCATAAGATGCAGAACCACTGGAAATCTCAATGGGGGTGCATATGCGACCTCGAAGGTGGCATCTCCGGATCCGAGTCTTCGTCCGGTTCATTTGGTTGGTCCAACTGGTTTTGGGCAGCTGGAGGAGTGTTGATATACCGGTTTGGGTCAAATGACCCTTGAAAGGAATGTGAATGTAAATGATGGGATTGATGGGAGTGATGTGAATGGTATGAATGGTGATGGTGATGAGTTATGAGAGACAGAATGTCTCGCTAGTTGAGATGAAAAAGAGTCGCTCGAATATTGACAGTGACCCGAGCTTTGATGATCCGAGCTATGCGGTAGCGAGGGTGCATGTCCTGATGGACCTCCTCACATAGGTCCCTTGCCCTTGCCTCTGATTCTTGGCGGCATGATTTAATCCTGTCAAAAATAAAAAAAAAACAATATATATAACTTTATAAAGATAAGAGTTAACCCTAGGTCAATGCCTAGACTGAAAAAGTGTGACAACTCATGCGTTTCACCTCGTATTGTTTTCCTTTAGGTTTCACTGTACGTGTATTTGTAACTGATATAAGAACTAATATTAATATAAAGTGTTTGGAAATTTGATTGTTTAAATATATGGATGTGTTTAAAAGTTATTATTTATATAAGTAATGCAGCCGCATAATGTGTGTGACCGCACACATGTATTTTGGTCGCACACCTCCTCTCGCCTCTACCTGGATGAGCCCATTCCTTATTGGACCGCACAATCCCTTATATTTGGGCCACACTTTGTGTCGCACACACAAGTGGGAGCATGTATGCGGTATCACGCTGACAACTGGACTGCACCATTGAGTGTGCAGCATCTTTCGGGTGGGTTATAAATACCCACACCTGCCAAAACCCTACACCCTTTCCCAAAACATTCTTGGCGGCTACACCCTCTTTGTCTCCCTTCTCCTCATTTAGAAACATTCCCACAAATCAGGCAAACATTCCCCTCTCATTTCCTCACATTCTCCGAAGCTTCAAGATTCAAAGCATCATTCCTTCTGAAACTCCCGAAGATCTCTTCTCTTCTCCCCTAGCTCGTACAATTTTCCTCTTTTCTTATTTCTTCATTTTGGGTTAGTAATAATCAAGTTTCTTTCTTATGTTTTTCATTAAATGATTGTATGTATGATGTGTTCTTGAAGGGTGCTTTCCATTGACTGTTTACTAGTTGATTGAATGATTTCTTTGTGATAAATATGATTAAGAAACATTTGAATATGATGAAAGAAACAGGGTATTTGTATGAGACTATAGTGTTGTTTGCCTGAGATCAATGTCTACCATCATTGATCGGTTATAGGCCATACTAGTTCCCTCTCGTCCTCTAAGGCCCGGTGTGAGGTTTGTCAAACCTAATAGCGCTATCAACTAATATTCCGTTCGGCATATCCGACGATTAATCAGTATAAGTGTTAGGGACTTCATGATAGAGTTTCATTTAGTACACTAGAAACATGAATTATGGGTATTGTTTAATTACTATTCCGATCCCTCAGAATATTAGGTTCCTAATCCACCAGGAATACATGCTTTAAGTGTTAGTGTGAACTCACCTTTGATTTGCTCGGTACATAGAATATTTATCCTACGTTGGTTAACCACGTCATATTATGGTTACCAATTATTAGGACCGTAAACAAGTAAGCACGTATTCTACAGACGTGTTCAATAAGTAGTATGCAAGTAATATCTATCATGCTAACATATATGTTTACACAAGTATTATGTATCATAACAGTAACAGTTACACACGAGTTAAAGTGGACAGTGGGTGCGTGTGCGGTTTAATAAAGGAATTGGACTCGTATAGTGTGCGGCCCACTTCGAGTGTGCGGCCCACTAAATACATGGCCCAAACATAACGGTGTATGGCCCACTTGTCAGTGTGCGGCTCACACAAGAGTGTGTGGCCTGCTAATAAGTGTGCGGTCATGCAGAAGTGTGTTGTACCTGGTGCATTTGTGACTTGTACAACTGGTACTGTGCGGCCATAGGTGTGCGGCCATGCCTACCCAACTTGTATTTTGTGCAACAGGGGTTGCATGTTCCAAAGGTGTGCGACTCGGCAACACTCCCTTGTACATCGTGCACCAAGGGTTTTACACTAGGGAGTGTGTGACACCCAAGTGTACGGTGTGCATCAAGCTGTTGTACCCGATGCATTCTAAGTTGTACATTCTAAGTGTGTGATATGATTCATGCTCACAGTTTTCATTTTCAGTTAAACACACAATCAATCCAAATCAAACAAGTTTACAACATTGTTCCTAGAATCCTAAAAATCTAGCATTCTCAATCATCAAACACAATATCATTCCATCCCTCAATTTTCCAAATAGTGAATCATTTAATCATTTCATCATCACTTATTATTATTATTATTATCTTAAAATCATTCTATGTTTTTGTGGATGTGAAGAAAATGAGCGGGCGTGGCAGAGGTAACGTGAACCTGACTCAGGACCAGCTGACGACCCTAATCAATGTTCAGGTGGCTGAAGCTTTTGCAGCTCACCCAGGAGGTACAAATACCAATCCAAACCATTCAGGGATGTCTACGTCCCATTCTCGTGTCACCCTACGTATCTTGAATTTATTCGTTTCTCCCAACGCCACATGCCAACCTGCACCCACTCAGCCTCGAATGTGTACTTTCAAAGCTTTCATGGAATGCATGCATCATCCTTTCAATAGCACCAAGGGAGCTATAGGCCTTCTACAATGGATTGAGAAGGTCGAGTTTGTGTTCGAGATTTGTGATTGTCCAGCCAACAGTCGAGTGAAGTTTGCTACTGCTACTCTCAAAGGAAATGTGCTTTCATGGTGGAATGCGCAAATTTAGATGCTCGGATTGGCGGATGCTACGCCAGTTCCCGGAATGACTTCAAAGATCTGATCAAAGAGGAGTACTGTAACAGGGATGACATTCAAAAGCTTGAAGTGGAGTACTACGGTCTAAAGATGGTTGGGTTTGAAATTGAAGCGTACACCAAAAGATCTAATGACTTAGCTGCACTCTGTCCGAACTTGTCGTAGCTTGCCTACAAGCGAATTGAGCTCTACCTCAGAGGTTTAGTCCCAAAAATTCAGGGTTATGTGACTTCAGCAAATCTCCCCATAATTCAGCAAAGTATCCGCTTAGCACACTGTCTCACTGACCAAGCAGTCGAGCAGGGCAAGCTACCCTAGAGAATCAGCGCTACTACCGATGCTACTGGAGATAACAAGCGCAAAGGTTCCAACTCCTCACAGCCACAAGCTCAACAAAGAAAGATCGAGGAAAACAAGGGTCCTAACCAACAAACCGGTGGTTATCTGGGAAATTGCCCCCAATGCAACAAGTGCAATTGACACCACTATAGGCAGTGTGAGAAGGGCCGTTGTCAGCAGTGCAACAAGCTTGGGCATGAAGCTAAGGAATGCAGGAGCCCATACCCTGCAAAGCAGAACCAGCCACCGCAGCAACAACAAAAATAACAAGGAAATAACCGAGGGTGCTTTTAGTGAGCAGTGGGGCACATGAAGAAGAAATGCCCATAGCTGAATCAGAATCGCAACAACAATCAAAGAGCTGGAAACAACAACAATGGCGACAACAACACAAGAGGATGCACTTTTGTGATTGGCACCGTGTTAGGACCGTTTCGGGTCTCTAAAGCTGTAACCAGTCACAATGTCTTCATATCTCGTGCGGAATCCGAGTATGACGATGACATACACAAGAATAAGCTATTTAAACTAATTTCTATTGATTATTTGAAGTTACAAAACCACGAAACCAAATGGACTGAATTTCCCCTCTCAAGTCCAATAGTGTTACAAATGACAAGATCTGAACCCCTATTTATAGGCATGTCCAATCGTCCGAACCATCTTTGGGACGACTAGGAGTCCCATTTATACCAACTGCACATTCGTATGATTGAGCACTAACAATTCAATCCGTCTTAACTATCATACAATCCTATACAATTAACTACGTCTCGACATATTGACAACTATGAACATGATTGACGGAAGCAATAGACATAATGCATTCACAGACTCCCCCTTGGATATTGCTGCAGTCAATATTTTCTTTGTCGTAGCCAATCATATTGGTGATGGTTTTTATGTTATTTATACTAAATGTTCCATATGATTGGTGGCTTAATCTTGGGTAGTCACACGCCTCATGGTAGTACTCTGCATGTGAAAATTGAGGGTGTGACAGAAAGTCTAAGGATTATGCTATTGTGCTGTTTGAGATTAAACACAAAAGGAAAGTGTTTAATTCTCTCAAATGTTGGCTCTCATACCAACATGTCACACCCCGATATTTACACATCACCAGGTGGGCCCGGATGGGGTATACGTGAGGAGATTGATATCAAATACACAAATAGCACAGCGGAAGTCTTGGATTTAAATTATTATAATAATAAATGTCCGAGTGTTCAAAATATTATACAGGCGGATAATGTATCAAAAGATCCACATGTCACACCCTGACTTTTGCGGAAGCGTTTATGTGTGACTTGATCAGTTCTCATTGCATACGATTATAATAAACAACTACATGAGTAAAATGGCGATGTTCATCCATTTATAAGTTTAAAACATTACAAAACATAAGTTGTTTAAGTTTTCAACCAACTCAAGTATTAAGTTTAAGTTACAAACCATTATCAGATTCAAGTTCCACAAAAGGACTTGTTTAACAAAAGACAAATTTCACGAGGCTTTGCATTCTATATCTCATCAAGGATGGGATATACGAATCAAACCTTTCAAAAGTGGATGACATCTAAACTTGAAATTTACAGCTTGAAAACAACACCAGCGCCAAAGATCCATCTAGTTTCCTAAAATACATGTAAGTTTGAAAACAATCAACAAAAGTTGAGCGAGTTCATGCGTTTTGTATGAGTTCCAAATAAACTTGTAAACATTTGAGAGATTCTTTTGATAACAGGTATGTAAAGCGTCTATGAACAGATCATTAATGTTTTGCAAGGACATTAATATGTGTGGTGGCATATAGAAGTACTCAAACCTATCCCTCCGGCTGAAATGACAGAGTCAACATGCGGCCACACAAGGACCCATGAGTGGGGCTTACTACACCTGATAGATCAACCACTCCTGCCCCTCGGTCTTAACAAGATTAATGGCACTTAAGAGTGTGCCTACCCATCCACATGATCTAACAGTTCATTCCCTAGTTAAACCATACCATTGAAACATGTATTTCACCCCCGAGAGTTATAAATCCGAAAACAGTTAAGAGAAAAAGGGGGACATGAACTCACAAGTTTGTGTCCGTAGTCTTGTGCACTCAAAGTTGATATCCAAGAGTCGTGTCATTACCTACACACGTGCTATGTTTTATTAGACACTTAGGTCGTGTAACGACTCTTAGCCTTAATTATTTATTAGGGCTTGTTTTGGAGTTGTATTTATTTTGAGTTACACGTTCGGTGTACGATGTATATATATAATTTTCATAGTTCCAAATTCAATATATTAGTTAAAATAATTATATTTTAACTTATATTACTTTCATGCAATTATTCGGGGGTTTTGTTAAAAATGATATATTTTGAACTCATTGTTCCATATGGTTCTCAGATACATATGTTTGTGGATTCCATAACCAACATACTGTTTATTGAGTATTATACATCGATACGTAGTCCCAAGTATAGGTATACTTGTATTATGAGTATGTTACTTCGTATTCTCATGTTTATGTGTAATACTTGTATATGGGTATTTTACCAAGTGTTGGTAGTATATGTTGGTATGTATTTATACGTATAGGAATGCGTATTTTCTTGTATTTATTAGGTATTTCATACTTAATTTATGTGTAATTTTCCGTAATCTTGTTTTTTGCACAATTAAAAATCCCCATTCTTATATTCTTAAAATATATACGTTTTAAGAAAATTCTATAGAAAAATATCTATAATTTGACTTGGTAAAATATGTATATATTCACATATATCTTAAAAATAATATATTTTTAAGATCAAAGTTAGAAAAATATATATTTTTAGTTTCCACCAAAATAATATATTTTTGAGTTTTTAAGAAAATATATATTTTCTTACACTCAAAATAATATATTTTCAAGTTGACAAAATACGATATATTTTCATAATAATTGTAAAAATACATACTTAGTCATTTGTTCGGTTTTGAAAGTACCGTTTACAAAGTTTGTCAAGATACAAATTAAATTTTCGAAATATTTGTATATTTTGTCCAAGGTGTCCATTGTCTGAATTGTCCAATATTTGTGTGCAAGTTATATATTTATTTTCTTGTAATTTTTTTGTAATTCTTCAAATTGCAATTTTTGGTATTTTGTGAGGTATATTATTTTAAAGTTCCTAAATTTTAGTATAACAAATACAATTAATATACACATAGCACATAATTTGTGTGACTTCTAAATATATATTTTCCTAAATATATACTTAGTCATTTTTATTCTTGAAAATCAACCTCCATCTTGTAATTTTTATACCAAAAATTATGGCAAATTTTATACTTAAATCATGATTCAAGATTACTTGAAATCACTTGTTAAAACATATTTTTCTATGTGTTTAATTTCTACAAAACTTTTGCCATAGTTTCCTTTGAAAAATGGAGGTTTCCATGCTTTAAGCATATCATTTTCTTTTTCAAAAATCATTAAGAATCATCAACAATCGTCAACAACTTACCATATGCCATAAAAATACATTTTCATGAAGATGTGAACTTGAAAGTTTTTATAAAAATTTGTAGTCTTTTAGCATGATGTTTATCAAGTTCCATAAACCTCTAAAACGTGATTTTTATTCCATAAAAGCCATTTTTATAAAAATTCCATCTTTACAACTTACAACTCATTTTTGCAAAAATTCATCTTCTTGAATTATTCATGTCTTAAACACTTCAATGGTTTCATTTTCACATATGAAGTAAGTTTATTTTCTTTCACAACTCAAAACCATGTTCATTATAAGTAAGCTTTGTTTTCTTGAAACTTTTATTTTTCAAATCCTTCACTTTTAAGATCTACAACTTGTAGGAATCATTACACAAAATCATGCTAACTTTCAAGTTCATGCTTTATATAAAGGTTTTTCAAGTTCATCTTCAAGTTTAACCATATATCTTTTTTAAGATCCATGCTTAAACATGTTAGATCTAAGCTTCTAATAAGCTTTTGAATCATAGATCTACACATACACAGAAGATTCAACAACAACAACTTCATCACATACATCAAATAACACTAAAATCACTTGTTTTTCTTTAGATTATGTTAGATCTTTACATCTTCATCTTTTAAGGTTTAGTTTCTTAGATGGTGTGACTTGTACATAACATAAACATGAACTAAAATAGTGTTTAGAAGGCATACTACTAGCTCTATTGGCTAGGGAAGTGGCACAAGAAGAATGAAGATGAAGAATGATGAAATCAAGTGGTTAAAAGTTCCTTAGAAAGGTCCTTCACCTTCCAATGCTTCACACCTTCCTTATACACCTTCTAACACCTTTGTATCACCTTAGATGGCCTTGATTATGAGTGAGAAATGGTGTTGTGTGGGTGGTGTGGGTGAACCGAGAACAGGGAGAAAAGAGAGGAAGACGATGGAAATTTTTGAAGTGAATGTGTTAAGGGTATTGTTCTTTGGTTTATAATAACTTCCTTCCAACATTGCAAGACCCTTTGGACTATATGTCCCATATCTAGACATCACAACTTAATATTTAATGAAAAAAAGAGGTGGGGGCCACATGGGGCCGGTTAGGATAGGAGGGGGGGTAAAATGTAAATTCTTGGAAGTTTAGGGTGAAAGATGTAAACTAGAAAGTTTGAGTTAGTTTAAGTGTGTTTAGGTGTTTTTATGATTTTTAAGGTGTTTTATTACCATAACTAGCTTTATATCATAAAATCAATGCTTCTAGTTTATTTTTGGTGTTTTGGGTAGTGTCTGGTTATTCTTTCGGTGGTCGGTTCGTTAAAGTGCTAAATTGCGCAGTTTTGTGAGTTATGAGGTACTTTTTATGACAGTTTTCATTCTCGACACTTTACAAGTTATTCTGGACATCTAGACCTTATTTCTGCATAGTATATTGATGTTTATTTGCCGATTTTTGCTGAATTCTGCAGAATTTTGCATTTAAAGTGCATTTCAGGTACTTTTTAGTGTTCATTCGTCACTCGAAAGGCAGTATCATAAACCCTTACTTTCCTACATAGAGTTCTAGTATAAATTTTGGTTCTGGGACTCAATTTGTGTCCTAACATGATATCTGTTTAAGTACTGAACTCCAGTCAGTACTACTAATTCATCTGTTAAGTGTGCTTGTTTTGTTCTGCGCACTATTTAAACCTTTTCGAGTCGAAATAAATAATAATAGTCATCATGCCACATGAAATATTTTGTGAGTTCTTTAAACATAATCCATGAATTTATGCACATCAAATGTTCAAAATACACAGCCATATATATAAATTATTGTTCACATTGTGCGGAAGTTACATAAAAAATGCCAGTTGTCACATTCTCCCCCCGTTGAAAGAATTTCGTCCCGAAATTCAAGCTGCGTTATCTGTTGCAGGGGAGTTGTGAAACAAATGCGGGTACTCTGGGCCGTGACGTGAGTTCCAACGAACTTTGACGAGTTTAATACGACTTCTCCATGTTTTGTGGACCTTCCAGTCTGTAACCTCAACAGGTTTTTCAGTAAATTGGAGTTTGTCGTTGACCTGAATCTCATCTGCTGGAATGAAGACTGTTTCTTGAGGCGAACTTTTCTTGATATTAGACACATGAAACGTGTCGTGGACACTGCTAAGTTCTTCTGGAAGCTTTAGCTTGTATGCAACGGTTCCGATTTTCTCCAGATTTTCGAAGGGTCCAATGTAACGCGGGTTCAACTTTCCACGTTTTCCAAATCGCACCACGCTTTTCCAAGGCGCGACTTTCAATAAAACCATGTCTCCAACCTCAAATTCCAATGGTTTACATCATTTTTCGGCGTAACTTTTCTGTCTATCACGAGCTGTCTTGATATGATCACGTATCTAAGCAATCTTATATGTGGTTTCCTGAACCGATTCTGGGCCAACGAATTGTTTATCTCCGGTCTCCACCCAACACAACGGGGACCGACATTTTCGCCCATATAAAGCTTCAAACGGGGGGGGGGGGGGGGGTGGCTGGATGCTAGTGTGATAGCTATTATTGTAGGAAAACTCCACTAAAGGCAAGTGAGTATCCCAACTCCCTCCAAAGTCCATCACACAAGCTCGTAGCATGTCTTCCAGAGTTTGTATCGTCCGTTCACTTTGGCCGTCCGTCTGAGGGTGAAAGGCCGTGCTAAGATTCAATTGAGATCCAAATGCCTTCTGAAACATTTTCCAAATCCTTGACACAAAACGACCATCTCGGTCGGATATGATAGAAACAAGCACTCCATGACGTGCCACGATCTCCTTGAGATATACTTCTGCCAACTTCTTGGTGCTATCTTTCTCACTGATTGGTAGAAAATGCGCGGACTTTGTGAGTCGATCAACAATTACCCAAATCATATCGTGACCTCTTTGCATTCTCGGTAATTTAGTAATGAAATCCATCGATATCTGTTCCCACTTCCATACAGGAATCTCAAGTTGTTGCAGCAACCCTGATGGTTTCTGATATTCTGCCTTAACCTTGGCATAAGTAAGACAATTACCCACATATGTAGCAATATCAGCTTTCATCTTAGGCCACCAATAATAATCCTTCAAGTCTTGGTACATTTTGTCTGATCCCGGATGTATGGAGTACCTCGACTTATAAGCTTCATACAAAATAAGTACGCGTAGGTCGTCGAAGAATGGAACCCAAATTCGCTCCATAAGGTACAATGTTCCATCTTCCTTTGGCAGCAATTGCACTTCCATTCCACGTAATAATTCAGCTCGTAGGTTACCCGATTTAAGCGCTTCCTGCTAAGCTTCATGAATCCGAGTAGTGAGATCAGTCTGCATGGTCATCTCTAAGGCTCGCACCCTTAGAGGCTTTGCACGCTCCTTGCGGTTCAAGGAGTTCGCTACAACGTTCGCCTTGCCCGGGTGATACTTTATCTCACAATCATAATCATTCAACAGCTCGACCCATCTTCGCTGTCTCATGTTTAAGTCTTTCTGATCGAAAATGTGTTGCAAACTCTTATAGTCTATAAAGATCGTGTAACAAGTACCATACAAGTAGTGACGCCAAATCTTCAACGCGAATATCACCGCACTTAGCTCAAGGTCGTGTGTGGTATAGTTCTTCTCATGCACCTTCAATTTACAAGACGCGTACGCGATGACTTTGTCCCGTTGCATCAACACGCAACCAAGACCTTGTCGAGTCGCATCACAGTAAACCACAAAACCATCGGTGCTGTCGGGTAAGGATAAAATCGGCGCATCACAAAGCTTATCTTTCAATAGTTGAAATTTCGTTTCTTGTTTTTCACCCCAATCAAGTTTCTTATCTTTCTGGGTTAGGGATGTTAGCGGCTGAGCAATATTTGAAAAATTCTCAATGAATCGCCTGTAGTAACCTGCTAACCCCAGAAATTGTCGTATCTCAGTTGGGGTTTTAGGTGCTTCCCAATTTTTTATTGCCTCAATCTTGGCAGGGTTGACATGAATTCCATTCTCATTCACCACATGACCTTGGATTGCACCTCGTGAATCCAAAATTCGCACTTCGAAAGTTTCGCGTAAAGTTGCTCTTTCTTCAAGAGTTCCAAGATAGCTCGTAGACGTGCTCTTCCTTGGTTCGCAAGTATATAAGAATGTCATCAATAAATACAATCATAAATTTATCCAGATATGGCTTACACACCTAATTCATGAGGTCCATGAATACTGCCGGTGCGTTCGTTAAGCCAAACGGCACGACAAGGAACTCGTAATACCCATAACGAGTCCTAAAGGCCGTTTTAGGAATACTTTCTTCTTGTATCCTCAGTTAATTATATCCCGATCTCAAGTCGATCTTGGGGTAGTAACTAGAACCTTGCAATTGGTAGAACAAGTCATCAATCCTCGGCAAGGGATACCAATTCTTGATGGTTAGTTTATTCAATTCCCTGTAGTCGATGCACATACGAAAACTGCCATCTTTCTTTTTAACAAACAACACTGGATCTCCCCAAGGTGAGAAGCTTGGCCTAATAAATCCCTTGTCTAGCAACTTTTGTAGCTGAATGGAAAGCTCCTGCATTTCTGATGATGGAGCTAGCCGGTATGGCGCCTTTGCCACTGGTGCCGCTCCTGGCACTAGATTTATCCGGAACTCCACTTGTCGCTGTGGAGGTAGCCCAGGCAAGTCCTCGGGAAAGACTTTTGGAAATTCCTTCACAACGGGGATGTCTTCTAGCTTTGGCTCCTTGGTCTCCTTGTTGACGACATGAGCGAGGAAGGCTATGCAGCCTATTCGGAGGCACTTATGCGCCTTCATGCAGTTGATAATTCGTAGGGGCGTCTCATGCTTTTACCCATGAATCACAAGCGTCTCTTTCATTCACTAATGGGATGCGGATGGTCTTCCCGTGGCAAACCTTCCACACGGTTGTCGGACAACCAATCCATTCCAACAACGATGTCAAAACTTCCCAAATCAACAGGTAAAAGATCAATAGAAAGTTCTAGCTCTCCAAGTTCAAGAGTACAGCCCTTAATCACCTCTTTTGCTTCAACTAACTTTCCATTTCCTGTTCTGTTGAATATGGGATGTCTAGCTTAATCGAATCTACGCCACGTATATTCTTAAATTTTGTAGATATAAAAACTAAAGTCGGTGCCAGTATCAAATAGAACGGATGCAAAGTGTTGGTTTATAGAGAACGTACCCGCACTATGTTCGGGTCCTGCCGTGTCTCACATGCTCCTATCGTGAAACTCTTCCACAAGTTTGATATTTCTTCGGGTAGTCCTTCCGAAATTGTCCTTTTCACCACATCCGAAGCAACCTTGGCCCTTGTCGTTTCCATTACCGCTCTGGTTTCTACTATCGTTGTGGTTTCCATCACCACCCTGGTTTCTATTCCCACGCCCCATACCAGACCAGCATACCTCCTTACTATGCCCAACCTTGCCACAATTACTACACCTACGAGTTCTGCCTAAACCCGTATAATGATATCCACACTTATCACACTTTGGTAGTCTACCCTGGTAGCTTTTATCACTTGTTTTAGTCGTGGCAACGGATGCCTTGACTGTCTTAGTTGCAGCGATTTCTTTATGCTTGTTGCTTGATTTAGAGCCTTGCTTGAAATGCGTATACTTTCTCTTATTTCTATCCGAAGGAAACTCCACATGCGTCTTCTTTTTCACTAGACTTTTATTCGATTTCTCCATCGTTACTCCGCCCTCGGCAGGACCTAGGGCAAGAGTTATCGCCTGAGTAATTCCCAACATGGTTCCTCTCATTCCGCCATTGTTTGCAGTGTTGCTTGCTCCGTATTGGACGATTGCTTTAGCGACTTGTTGGTTCACTAGAGTTTTGAGCTCAGCTCTTGTCGCAGGTAAAGGTTCCGATTGGGCTTGACCAGCATTCCTTCGTTGTGGTTCCATGAGCTTCACATGTATAAAACATATCGACGAAATTAAACATTTATTTTGGAATAAATTTTGTCGTCTATGAGCGATAGCAAAGCTCACTCGTCACGCACTACGAGTATAAGGGTAAGGTAATTCCTAATGATGCTTATGCAAATCCTTCCACCATAATCATTTCATCATTGTAGGTAGGTAAATTGAGTTACAACCTAGTCCTGCTAAGGATATATCGACTTTTATATACACCATATCATCTTGTTGCAATTAGTTTTGTGAAGAAAACCTCCTCGAAGTCATCTCACTCCGGTTGATGCAAGTCATCCAGTGCTATACAAAATACGGTGAGGTCTTCCCTTCACCTTGTCCCTTGTTTATTCCTCAAGTCTCCGACTCTTCCATAGTTTTTAGTTTTACAAAAACGGGTATACTTCCCAAAAGATGGGGGTCGTGCATTACTACCACGTATAGGGGGTGATAGTGAAAACGCGGAAATAAGGTCGTAAGGGTACATGACTTCTTCCTCAGGACCGAATTGTGCCTTATAGCAACCGTAGAGAGATTTCCAGCGTGCGAATACACTACCCAAATGATGGGGTGCACTACGGGATAAAGAGGGTGGAGGTACTGATGGGGGTGTTGGTGGTGGTGATATGGGTAGTGGGTGATAGGGTGCGTGTGAGGTGAAGGACGAGAAGAATCTCTTTGCATGTGTCGTCCATGTACCTAAATGGTACAGCTATCTGTTGAGAAGGGGAGAATCGAGTGATCTTTTCCGTCCTTATAATATGTACTCCATACTTCATGGACCTCGATTGCCCGAGGTAGGGAGGACCCCTTTGTCGCACTGAACTGTGTGACGCATACATTGATTTTGCTTGCGCTCCATGAGTCCCAATACGGTTGGTATGGTCTCCATGTATGCCGAATAGAGTGCGGTAAATGGGTTACACTACAGCTCGCGCCATGCTACCCCCTTGGGGTAAAACGGATGTCAAATGTTGGGGTTTATCGTAGCAACAACAATGGATAAGATAGGGTGTTCTTGGTACTGTACAAATTTAAACACAAGAATCCTAAAGTATTAAGGAAAATCTATCCTGAGGGGATAACCATCTTCACTTGCCTAGTTATCGGGTCCCAAACGACTAGAACTACATGTAGAAGTATTAGGCACGAAGTAAACAAAGACGGATTTCCTACTTTTTAGAGTGTTATAGTAACTATCTTTATTAGTGTTCTACTAGATAGAGATTTGAACAACTTAGGAATTTCAAATAGATAGTGATCATTTGCTTGACCCGCAGAGCCCACCAGGATTTCGATGCACTACAAGTTGTTATTACGTGGGCCCTCGTAATAATAAATTGCCTTGCATGGTCACCCTAATTTTCTCTCGTTCAAAGCAGACGATCTGACAGAGAGGGGACACTTGTAACGCCCTGTGTCCCTGAACTTTTAGCTTTTGTCAATTTTAGTCCTTATACTATGAGAAACTTGACACTTATGATACTTTGTGAATCTTGATGCTATGAAACTGAAATCTTGGTGATACTCGATACTTAATTCTAGAAACTTGATCCTTGAGTCTTGATACTTGATTCTTGATACTTCATGATTAATACTTGAAAGTTGATACTTAACACTAGATACTTGACACTTTGAAACTAGATTCTTGACACTTGATGCTTGATGCTTGACTCTTGATACTTGACTCCTGACTCTTGAGACTCGAAAAACTTGAGACTTGGTTAAACGAGACACTAGAGGATGGACACTTATGTAAACTTGGAAACTTGAAAACTTTTGTGTTAATTAAATAATCTTGTTATGTAATAATATTACATAATAATACGCACCGCAACGCTTAATCTAACTCGCAAAACGAACCAAAGATGGAAAAGTTGCAAAATGGATTGGTGTAACACCCCAAAATCCCACCTGCGGAAACCCCGCGAGGCGTGTTACGCATCAGAGTTCGAGCCACTAATCACATTGAACCAATGATAAATACTTAAATAAAACATGTTATTAATTACCAATAGAGAACGTCATCATAATATTAATTCCCAAGGAATTGTATAGCGGAAGCATGTAATAAAATCGTTTAACAGCCGTTTCGTAATAAAACTCAAAACCAATGTATCAATTATAAGTTAATCCAAGAGCCTCGATCCATGACCACTCCAGCACTCCCAGATAGCAAGTCCATGTCCCAAATGTTAACGACCTACAAGCATGCAGACAAGTGTGTCAGACTACGCTGGTGAGTTCAAAGTTTTGTTAACGTGTTTTGTTACCAGATGTATGTTAATGCGATTCAACGTTGCAATACGATGTTGCTCATAACATGCTAGATACCCTAGGGAGTGTGCCCATATGTATCCGGGGAGTGTGCCCCTTAATAACCTGGAAGTGTCAGACCCCAATGTTCAATAATCAAAACCCAATTTAAATGTTTACCCAATGTTCCCTTCCAATGTTTATTAGTTGTCCCCAAACCACCGGGACGCATGCTTGAGAAATGCAGTGAACTCACCTTGGTTTGCTCGGTAAGATACACAAAAGGTTCTTGAATTAAGGGTGGTTAACCACGTCCTAACAGGGTTACCATACAAGTCAGGTTCGGACCCAAGTAATACACGTATATTTCACACAGTTAACACGTTACAAGCATGTATGGAACATGGCAGCATTTTAACAGTTATGTAACAACTTCAACTTGTACGATTTAACATAAGCCCAAAAGTAATCGGCCCAACATGTTGTGCGATCCAACCAAACCCGGCCCAACTATAATTAAGCCCAACATAGAAAACATGGCCCATTCCAAAGACGTGCAAGAGCCTTGTGCGATCCTGATGGGCTCGTACGATCGGATTAGTCCAGCCCAACCAGAATATCCGGCCCAAAAAGTTAAGCGGACACAATAACTTGTGCGGTCCAGTAACCTTGTGCGACTGTGGTGCCTTGTGCGACTGTATCGGGTTGTGCGATGAGGTCATGGGCTGTCCGGCCCAATAACAACAACTGGTTATTCATTGTGTGTGGCCCAAGGTATTGTGCGATTGGCACTGTCTTGTGCGATCCACGGTACCTTGTGCGATCATGTGAGGTATATGTTGTACACTATGCTAAGGCATGTTGTACCTAGCTTGTGCGATCTCATTGTGCGTGTGATCTTGTGCGACTGGTCAACTAATTCCCGTAATTTCGCAAGTCGGTTACAATCAATTAAGTGGTTTCCAATTTTACATCAATCAATCAATACAATTAACAGCTTCTAGTCATCCATTAATCGATCAACCAGGGAAATTATTAACCGATTCATAAGAATCCTAACCAAAATCAAATCACGAACAATACTCATAACACTTAAACACATGATCATGGTTCATATTCTTGATTACTAACATGGATTTACTATCATAACGATCCTACAAAATCATCCGTACAAGAACACATTACAGCCGATTACTATGTGTTCGGTTCTAATTCCAGTTCATGCAATCCAAATCGTATGAGCATCATCAAGTGTACATGTGAGCCGATTTATCAAGAACATTACAATCAAACATATATTATCCCTAAATTACCATGTAATACAAATAGATCAAAACATTATTCAACACACATTCAATAACCAAAAACACTAACCGGTTGAAAGAGAACTCGATCCGAATAAGGAAATCTTCGAGAGATAGGAGGTGATGGCCGTCGGGTTTGAGAGAGAAGGAGAGGAACCAAACTAGGGTTTTGTGTGACTTGTGTGTTTTTGGTAAAAATGTGAGATGGTTACAACATCTCATGTGTTAATCAGTTTAGGGGGGATGGGCCGAACCCACACTTGGGCTGCCCTTTTGATCCGAGTGCAAGCAATACGGCCCAATGGCCTTGTGTGTTCGAGTGTGTGTGTTGTGCGGTTGGTTCATGTTGTGCGTTTGGGCCATAATATACATACATACATTTCATTACACACAACACAAAATCATAAAAATCAATAATTATAATAGTTCACATAAGCATGTATTGTTACAGAAAATAGGTTCGAATTGCGTGTTGTCACAGTATCCCCAACTAAAAAGAAATTTCGTCCCGAAATTTGGTATGCACTCACTAAGGTAAGCTATATTGTTCACTAGTTTTCCTGGGGTGTCACATCATCCCCCACTTGAATGGGAATTTCGTCCTGAAATTCACTAGTTGCATCAACATTAAGTTTGCTAGGTTTTGCCTGGTCTTTGGGGAACAAATGTGGATACTTAAGTTTCATCTGGTCCTCGCGTTCCCACGTGAACTCTGGACCACGTCTTGAGTTCCAACGAACTCTCACAATCGGTATACGGCTGTGTTTACGAACTTTAACTTCCCGATCCATAATCTCAATTGGTTCATCGACAAACTGCAATTTGTCATCTATCTTCAGCTCTTGAAATGGTACAACTAGTGTTTCATCAGCCAAACACTTCTTTAACTGCGATACGTGAAACACATCATGGACATTACCCAACTCAGCGGGTAATTCCAACCTGTAGGCCACCTTTCCAATCCGTTCTAAAATTTTGAATGGTCCTACATAACGAGGGTTTAGTTTGCCGCGTTTCCCAAAACGTACCACACCCTTCCAGGGTGAAACCTTTAACATAACGCGATCATTAACTTCAAATTCCAGCGGTTTACTACGCTTGTCAGCGTAGCTTTTCTGACGATCGCGAGCTGCGGCCATACGGTTTCGGATCTGCACAATGCTTTCCGATGCCTCAAGCACAAACTCAGGGCCTGTGATCTGACTATCACCCACCTCAAGCCAGCAGAGAGGTGAACGACATTTCCGTCCGTACAGTGCTTCGAACGGAGCTGCCTTAATACTTGTATGGTAGCTGTTGTTGTAGGAGAACTCTATCAATGGCAAGTGTTTCTCCCACCCTTTCCCAAAATCAATCACACACGCCCGCAACATGTCTTCAAGTGTCTGGATGGTGCGCTCGCTTTGACCATCCGTCTGCGGGTGATAAGCGGTACTCATGTCGAGTTGTGAACCGAACGACTTATGCATTGCTTGCCAAAGATCAGAAGTGAAACGTGGATCTCGGTCTGAGATGATAGAAGTTGGTACTCCATGTCTAGAGACGACTTCTTTAAGATAAACCGCTGCTAGTTGCGTAAACTTGTCTGTCTCCTTGATTGCTAAGAAATGCGCTGACTTCGTGAGGCGATCAACAATCACCCAAATGGTATCATTTCTAGTCTGAGTCCTTGGTAACCCTGTAACGAAATCCATGGCGATCTGTTCCCACTTCCATGTGGGTATTTCTGGCTGTTGAAGTAGACCCGAGGGCTTTTGATGTTCGGCTTTGACTTTAGCACAAGTCAAACATTTGCTGACGTAGGTTGCTATATGAGCCTTCATGCTGGGCCACCAGTAGGTAGTTTTCAAGTCGTGGTACATCTTATCTGATCCAGGATGTACGGAGTAACGTGACTTATGTGCCTCTTCCATTACAAGTTCTCGTAAGTTGCCATAGAGTGGGACCCAGATGCGTCCGGTTACGTAGTAAGCACCATCTCCCTTTCGTTCTAGTCGTTGTCTCGAGCCGCGTAAAGCTTCAGCTTGGACGTTCTCTGGTTTCAACGCTTCTACCTGAGCGTCTCGTATCTGGGAAGGAAGGTTGGATTGGATCGTAAGTTGCAATGCTCGTACACGCCTAGGTGCATTATCCTTTCTGCTGAGGGCGTCAGCCACGACGTTCGCCTTGCCCGGGTGATATTTGATGGCACATTCATAATCGTTCAATAATTCAACCCATCGCCGTTGCCGCATATTCAATTCTTTCTGGTCGAAGATATGCTAAAGACTCCTATGGTCGGTGTAGATGGTGCATTTGGTACCGTACAGATAGTGCCTCCAGATCTTCAACGCAAATACCACCGCTCCGAACTCCAAGTCGTGTGTCGTGTAGTTTTTCTCGTGAATCTTCAACTGTCGCGAGGCATAGGCTATCACCTTCTCGCGTTGCATCAACACGCATCCGAGGCCCTGGATCGATGCATCACAATAGACCACAAAATCTTCTGTACCCTCTGGTAAAGACAAGATCGGTGCACTGCAAAGTTTCTGTTTTAGAACTTGGAAAGCCTCTTCCTGCTTCGTTCCCCAAAAGTACGCGTGTTCTTCTGTGTCAGCGAGGTGAGGGGTTGCGCGACTTTCGAGAAATCCTTAATAAACCTCCGATAATATCCTGCGAGACCAAGGAATTGTCGCACCTTGGAGGGAGTCTTTGGTGCCGCCCAATTCTTAACTGCATCCACCTTTGAAGGATCCACATATATCCCTTTCTCATTAACAACGTGGCCAAGGAAATGCACGTCTCGAATCCAAAAGTCGCACTTAGAAAATTTTGCATACAGCTGTTCCCTTCTCAAAAGTTCCAAGATGAGGCGTAGGTGACGCTCGTGATCTTCCCTGTTCTTGGAATAGACTAAGATGTCGTCAATAAACACTATAACAAACTCGTCGAGATATGGCTTACATACGCGGTTCATGAGATCCATGAAAACCGCTGGTGCATTTGTCAATCCAAACGGCATGACCACAAACTCATAGTGTCCGTAGCGCGTTCGAAAAGCAGTCTTGGGAACATCATCCTCCCTAACCCACACCTGATGGTAACCCGACCTTAAGTCGATCTTTGAATAGAAACTTGACCCTTGCAACTGGTCAAACAAGTCGTCGATGCGTGGTAACGGATAGCGGTTCTTAATGGTTACCTTGTTGAGCTCTCGATAATCGATACACATACGGAATGACCCGTCTTTCTTCTTCACAAACAGAACTGGGCTCCCTAAGGCGAAGAACTAGGTCGAATGAAACCTCTATCCAACAATTCCTGTAGCTGATTAGACAATTACTGTAACTCTCCAGGTGCTAGCCGGTAAGGAGCTCGAGCAATTGGAGCCGCTCCCGGCGCAAGATCAATCTGAAATTCTACTTGACGGTGGGGAGGTAACCCTGGTAGCTCCTCTGGGAACACATCAGCGAATTCTCGCACCACTGGTAGATCCTCGATCTTTCTCTCTTCAGACTGAGCGTTGGTAACTAACGCTAACATTGCAGGATATCCCTTTTGCAGATACTTCTGCGCATGCATGGCCGAGATAATACCAACCATCGTTCCACTACGATGTCCCTGGACTGATAATGACTCCCCGTCTGGGAGGGGAATACGCACAACTTTTTCCTTGCACAGAATCTCCGCTTGGTGCTTGGACAACCAATCCATGCCTACCACTATATCGAAACTACCGAGCGTAACGGGAAGGAGATCAATATCAAACACTTGACCCACGAGATGTAGTTTGCATCCAAAAAGGACATTCGAGGCTTCTATAGTTTTACCATCTGCTAATTCTACTACTTGTTTAACTTCTAAAGGTGTTGGGGTTATCCCCAATCGTCGACTAAATTCTAGGGACACATAACTCCAATCGGCACCAGAGTCAAATAATACAGAAGCAATATGATTGTTTACAGGAAACGTACCGGTGACAACATTGCCGTCATTCCTAGCATCCCCTGCCCCAAGCTGAAACACTCTGCCCCGAGCACCATCACCCCCGTTGTTGCCATTGTTGTTGTTGTTCCCAGTATTATTATTATTCGGGTGGTTGTTGTCGTTAGCGTTCTGGTTTAGCTGAGGGCAATCCCGCTTAAAGTGACCCTCGTCACCACACTGATAGCACCCCTTTCTGAAGCCCTGATTTTGCTGGGGTGGTTGTCCCTGCTGTCTCTGGTTCTGCTGGTTCTGTTGCTGCTGATGTTTGGGCTGTGGAGCTCTACAATCCCTGGCCTCATGGCCCGCCTTACCACACCTGTTACATGTCTGACCACACGGCCCGAAATGATGATAGCCACACTTGTTACACCGTGGCTTCCTCCCCGCATACTGACCCTGACTTTGGCTATCCCCTTGGCCTTGATTGACAGAAGACGACTGGCTGGTGCCGCGATTGCTATAGTTGTCTGGCCTTTTCTGAGTCTGACCCGCACTAGATGCTTTGTCGTAATCGTTCCACTTCCGCTTGTTATCATTAGCGGGCGCAGTGGCAGTGGTGCAGCAGTAGTAGTGGTTGAAACACGCGGTGGTAACGAGTTACTCTCTACTTCTTGATCCACAATCTTGTGGGTCAAACGGACAATCTATGTCAAATCATTAAGATGTGCTGCAGTAACCAGACTTTTCACACGCGGAGGCAGCCCCTTGATAAACAACTCAATCCTCCGAGACATGGGCCGTGAAAAGTTCGGACACATGTCAGCCAATTCATACGATCGCTTCACATACGCTTCGACTTCAGATCCAACCATCTTCAAGTCATAGTACTCGTTTTCCAACTTCTGGACCTCGTCCCGAGGACAATACTCTTCCCGAATCAGCTCTTTAAAGTCATCCCAAGTTGTAGCATTCGCTGCCTCGATGCCCAACAGTTGGACTTGGGCATTCCACCACGTTAGGGCACCATCCGCCAAGGTACCCGCAGCATATTTCACCCTGTCCCCAGCGGGACAGTTACAGATAGCAAACACAGACTCTGCTTTCTCGAACCATCTCAGAAGTCCAACAGCCCCTTCAGTCCCGGTGAAGGTCTGTGGCTTACAGTCCATAAACATTTTGAATGTACACGTAGGCTGGTTAGGTTGAGGTTGCACTTGCTGACCTAAATGACGAAAGGAAACACATTATAGGAGGGAAAAGACGTGTACGCGGTATAAGAGGAAAAGTACTTGGTACATTCCGTACCAGCTTGATAGGCTGCTAAAGCCTCAGCCACACGGGTGTTGATTAGGTCAGTCAACTCAGCCTGCGTTATGTTGATGTTGCCACGTCCGTGTCCCCGTCCACTCATGATTCTAAAGTTGGAAATGAACCGATTCAGGAAATCGAAACGAGATGGAAATCATATATCACGTTGAGATCTACATACTACCAAGTTCACACACAACAAGGCAGAACCCTTCTCACGCTCGATAAGCCTCACTGGGACTTGCATGCACCCCACGTTATTATTAAGTGTGCACCCATAATAATAAGGCAATTTGCATGCTTATCTCAGTGCCTCTTAGCTTGCGCTCAAAGTTTCCCCCGTTCAAACAACACAACAGATGGTATCACAGGTCTATGATTCACATGAGTCGAAGAGTAGTGTCACACTATCAAGTCACTATGGTGTTTAATGTTTCATTTCATATATGTTGTGAGTGTGTGACTGCTAAGTAAGTAATGTATAAAGTGAGAGAGACGAACCTTGCAATCTGGAGCTGAGTGTCATGATCGATTTCCGAAGGTGTTCGGTTATAGTCTGTTTTTACAAAACGATTTAAAACCTAGTTCACTATAACCAGTGGCTCTGATACCAAACTATAACACCCCCAAAATCCCACCTGCGGAAACCCCGCGAGGCGTGTTACGCATCAGAGTTCGAGCCACTAATCACAATGAACCAATGATAAATACTTAAATAAAACATGTTATTAATTACCAATAGAGAACGTCATCATAATATTAATTCCCAAGGAATTGTATAGCGGAAGCATGTAATAAAATCGTTTAACAGCCGTTTCGTAATAAAACTCAAAACCAATGTATCAATTATAAGTTAATCCAAGAGCCTCGATCCATGACCACTCCAGCACTCCCAGATAGCAAGTCCATGTCCCAAATGTTAACGACCTACAAGCATGCAGACAAGTGTGTCAGACTACGCTGGTGAGTTCAAAGTTTTGTTAACGTGTTTTGTTACTAGATGTATGTTAATGCGATTCAATGTTGCAATACGATGTTGCTCATAACATGCTAGATACCCTAGGGAGTGTGCCCATATGTATCCGGGGAGTGTGCCCCTTAATAACCTGGAAGTGTCCAGACCCCAATGTTCAATAATCAAAACCCAATTTAAATGTTTACCCAATGTTCCCTTCCAATGTTTATTAGTTGTCCCCAAACCACCGGGACGCATGCTTGAGAAATGCAGTGAACTCACCTTGGTTTGCTCGGTAAGATACACAAAAGGTTCTTGAATTAAGGGTGGTTAACCACGTCCTAACAGGGTTACCATACAAGTCAGGTTCGGACCCAAGTAATACACGTATATTTCACACAGTTAACACGTTACAAGCATGTATGGAACATGGCAGCATTTTAACAGTTATGTAACAACTTCAACTTGTACGATTTAACATAAGCCCAAAAGTAATCGGCCCAACATGTTGTGTGACCCACAACATGTTGTGCGATCCAACCAAACCCGGCTTAACTATAATTAAGCCCAACATAGAAAACATGGCCCATTCCAAAGACGTGCAAGAGCCTTGTACGATCCTGATGGGCTCGTACGATCGGATTAGTCCAGCCCAACCAGAATATCCGGCCCAAAAAGTTAAGCGGACACAACAACTTGTGCGGTCCAGTAACCTTGTGCGACTGTGGTGCCTTGTGCGACTGTGGTGCCTTGTGCGACTGTATCGGGTTGTGCGATAAGGTCTTGGGCTGTCCGGCCCAATAACAACAACTGGTTATTCATTGTGTGTGGCCCAAGGTATTGTGCGATTGGCACTGTCTTGTGCGATCCACGGTACCTTGTGCGATCATGCGAGGTATAGGTTGTACACTATGCTAAGTTATGTTGTACCTAGCTTGTGCGATCTCATTGTGCGTGTGATCTTGTGCGACTGGTCAACTAATTCCCGTAATTTCGCAAGTCGGTTACAATCAATTAAGTGGTTTCCAATTTTACATCAATCAATCAATACAATTAACAGCTTCTAGTCATCCATTAATCGATCAACCAGGGAAATTATTAACCGATTCATAAGAATCCTAACCAAAATCAAATCACGAACAATACTCATAACACTTAAACACATGATCATGGTTCATATTCTTGATTACTAACATGGATTTACTATCATAACGATCCTACAAAATCATCCGTACAAGAACACATTACAGCCGATTACTATGTGTTCGGTTCTAATTCCAGTTCATGCAATCCAAATCGTATGAGCATCATCAAGTGTACATGTGAGCCGATTTATCAAGAACATTACAATCAAACATATATTATCCCTAAATTACCATGTAATACAAATAGATCAAAACATTATTCAACACACATTCAATAACCAAAAACACTAACCGGTTGAAAGAGAACTCGATCCGAATAAGGAAATCTTCGAGAGATAGGAGGTGATGGCCGTCGGGTTTGAGAGAGAAGGAGAGGAACCAAACTAGGGTTTTGTGTGACTTGTGTGTTTTTGGTAAAAATGTGAGATGGTTACAACATCTCATGTGTTAATCAGTTTAGGGGGGATGGGCCGAACCCACACTTGGGCTGCCCTTTTGATCCGAGTGCAAGCAATACGGCCCAATGGCCTTGTGTGTTCGAGTGAGTGTGTTGTGCGGTTGGTTCATGTTGTGCGTTTGGGCCATAATATACATACATACATTTCATTACACACAACACAAAATCATAAAAATCAATAATTATAATAGTTCACATAAGCATGTATCGTTACACAAAATAGGTTCGAATTGCGTGTTGTCACAATTGGATTGTCCGAATGGACATCTGATCGGATGACCATCCGATCGGAGGGCCATTCGACTGAACAGCCATCCGATCCAGCTCCTTACACCGCCTTACTCACACTCTGACACTATAAATAGGACCTATCACATCATTCTTCACTGATGTGACAGTCTCCTCCGATCCAGACGCACAGACATTCGTTCTCAGGCATTTTTCTTCGATTCTAAGCCGATTCTTGTAAGTTTTCTCTTAAATTCTTGTACAAGCTTGATCATTACACAATTCCTCATCTATATCTTGGTCAAATCACTGATTTTCACCATGAAATCCTCAAGATCTGGACTCTTTGGAGGTGATGTCATCTCGGTTCAGTGAGTATGACGTCATTCCATCAAAGTCAGTCCAAATCCAAAGGATTTCACTAGATTTCTTCATGTTTTCTGCACTCTAATCATAAACTAAACACTTTTGAGTAATTTCATGCGATTTCTTCAAGTCTCTTAACTTTTCACTTAAATCGGTAAAGTCTGGAACCAAAACAGACCAAGGACTTGTGCCTTAGTATGGAGTCGGCTCGATGATGGATTCCCACCGGAGAAGACAGCTGGTTTATGAATTCAGACATGAACACCATCAAGAACAAATACCTGATCAGACGGGGTGATTCCCATCCGATCAGACAGGCTTAGTCTTGATAAGTTTTTATGTTGTCTCGGTACGTACCACGTCGTCTTCATTAAACTCAGAACTTAGAGATTATACAACGTTTCAAAGAGATAAGAACATCAAGGATGAACAACCATCTGATCGGACGGCCGTCCGATCGAATGACCGTCCGACCAGGTGAACTATCTCAGTAATGTTCAAACACTTAAATTATTTTTATCAGAACTTCAAACTTTGAAACTTACACTCAAAGAGTCATCCGATCGGATGACCATCCGATCGGATGACCATCCGATCGAGCGACTTGGTCTTATACCACAACGAAAACTTCAAAAGTTGAAACTTTGGAAACACACATCTTGGATCGAATGACCATTCGATCGAATGGCCATCCGTCCAGATGACCATCCGATCGGATAGCGATCCGTCTGAATCAAATAAGTCATCTGACCGGATGACCATCCGTCCGGATGGCCATCCGATTAGAAGACTGATCCGACACTTTGCACAATCTGTTGTTCTGCCCGACACTTATCTGCTGAACTATTATCAGGCTAATCTCAGAGTTCCCTTTAATCCAAGTAGTAGGTGTCGGTACTTAGCACTCGCTGTGAGTATACTCGAATCCCTTTTTGTTTTAAACTTTTGGGATGCAACATGTATTCTATGAAACTTGAAACTATTTAAATCTAACTCTATCCTATGTAAATGTGAAACTTGATACTTTTGGATTCTTGATTCTTGATTCTTGATTCTTTATGCTCTGTGAACGTTTAATCCTTGTGTGTAGTTCCGCCTTAACAATAGTAGCGCTATAGGAAAATGCACCTCCCAATTATTCTCGGGGGTATTGTTAGGAGGATTCTATTTGCTTTCCTTGATTCTTGGAAAAGTGGTAAATGCATTGGGACACTTGAGCTATCACTTGGACTGCGTACACTAGCATGGCTAAAACTATTTTATATGTTTACATGACGGATATGAGTTCATTTTAAACTATTATGCTATATACTCAAACTTGTATACTCTCCAGTACATTATTGTATTTGTTGGTGCATCCGTCTGTCGTCTTCGTCTTGTATCGAGTCGTGTATAGAGTTAGTTAGATCAGGGCACGAAAAACAAGAAAGTCAATTACTGAAGATTCCGCTTGAAATGACTTCTAGACATTTCAAGCGAAATCATCTTGTTCTGATTCCGCTCGAGAGTAAATTGCTGATTTCGCTTGAAGTTTAACATGTTAATTCCGCTTGAAACATGTTCAAGTGAAATCAGGATGCCTATAAATAGGCAGTCTCAAGAGAAATCTCATAGTTAGCTGTTCCAGTTTGCAACGAAGTGCTGCCGAAGTGTCGTCACGCTGTAAAAGTCATTCTAATCAATCAAATCGACAGTTTAAAGTGTATTCTTGCTGAATTGAACTCAATTTGTCTGTTTCCGCCGTTCAAACTGAGATAAACTCTTCTAATCGACTCGTTCGGGTCTGAAAACGATCCTACAAGTGGTATCAGAGCTCAGGAGGAAGAGTTCATACCAATTCAGCTGTTTTTTCTGATTTCTACACCTTCTTTTTCACATTGAACAACTTTTCACGGTTAAAATTGGCTCAAATTTTCACAGTATGTGCACAATCATGATTTAACAAATCCTTAAAAGTTTCAGGCTAAAATTCGAAGTAGAAGTGGTAATTTTTTATATTTCGCTTGAAAATCAGCGATTGTATGATGACGTCAGCAGCACTTTGGGTTTGATTTCGCTTGAAATAAATATTCCGTTTGAAATATTTTTGTTAATTCCGCTTAGGACAAGTATTCCGCTTGAAAGGTGTTGCTGATTCCGCTCGAAACCTGGTTTTCGCTTGAAAGTTTGGTTTTGATTCCGCTTCAGTTTAATTCGGCTTGAAAATACCTGTTGTTTTCGTTTGGAAACTGTATTCCGCTTGAACTCAGTGATCTCGCTTGAACAGTTTTGTTTGAATTTAGGTTATTTTGCTTGAAAAGACAGTCTTAAGAATTTTTTGAAATCCGAATCATGGACGAAGAATTTTATAACGCATTCGCTACTCCAGTTACCCCGATTACTCTTGCACAAAACACGATGTTGGAAAACGAAACGGGAACTATGCAAAAACCTCCCAAACTCATGAACATCAAGGAGTATAAAGGTGGGGAAGGTCGTTTCGAAAACTGGGTACAAGCAAACTATTTAGATGCTTGGGAGTGTATTAAGATGAAATATGTTAGACCGACAAGAGATGATCAAAAACAAGAAATCACTTCTGAAAAAAGAATTTGATTTGTTCCGTGGTTTAAAGAATGAGAGTACAAAGCAGATAATCAAAAGATACTGCAATCTGTTGGTTAACATGAAGAGAGTTAGCATCAAAAAAGAAAATGAAGAGTTGATTGAGAAACTGGCCGATGCGTTGCCACATGAAACTTGGGGTACATATCTTATGATGCTAAGAAACAAGAAAGGTTTCAACAATCTGACACTTAGCAAATTCATTGAAAAGATTGAGGCTCAGGAGATGGAACAGAGAAAGATTTCCAGAATGAAAGACTTCGACGGTGAACAAGACATCGGGCTTTACTACAAAGCAAGATTGAATGAAAAAACCACAAATTTTTCTCCAAAAGTGGAAACAGCTTTCAATGCCAAGAATTCATCTGGAAGTTCATCAAAAGGATCAAACAGCAACACAAGTTTTTCGTCATTTCCATCATTTGATCCTAACTTGACAGTGACAAAGAGTGGTAGAAAGTTACAATGCGACATTGTTCTAAATCTAGAAAATGATCAAGATTACAATGAAGAGTTGCTAAGAGTCACATATCTCTCTTGGGAACTGTTTTGGAATCCTACGGAAGTTTTGTTGCCGGTCGAATTGGGAATCCTATGCTCACTAAGGAAGATTACGACCAGATTGATGCTGAAGAGATGGAGCCAATGGATATAAAATGGTGTTTGGCTAGGGTGTTGAGGAGAGCTGAGAAATTCAAGCAGATCACTGGAAGAGATGATCTTCGTGAAGCTAATGTTTCTACTTTAGGATTTGAAAAATCTAAAGTCACTTGTTTTCGTTTGCAGGGAAAAAGGACACTTCAAGAGGGAGTGCACAAATCACGAAGCAAGTGGAGCTCAAAATCCTTTCAACAACAATGATTATTATCCAAAGGCCATCTATCATCAGGTTGCTCAACAACCAACTCAGCAACAGGCACAAACAACACATGGTAGGGTTGTGATTGAAGAATCTTCAAAGAGAGCTTTTATGGTTAATCAAGATGAACAGAAGTCATCAACAGGGTTCAACTGGGATAAATATATTACATCTGATGCTAAAGCATGTGTGATTGATCAAGATGATGAAAAGTTACCTGAAGTGTTTAACTGGGAGAATTTCATTTGGGATGATTATGATCCTAACAAAACTCCAGTTCACACAGCTTTTGTTGCCCGAATTGAAGAAGATAGTGATGATGATACTGAATACTATGCTAAAAAGATGAGAGATCATTTGAAAAGGATGGCCGAAAGCGACAGTGAAGATGAAAAAGCTAAACAGAAAAAGAAAAAGATCAAGACACCAGTGAGCAGAGATGATGAAGCTCTGGTGGTCAGAAGAAAAGTGAAAGAAGTTCCGAAGTTCAAAATTAGTGAAGAGGTTATTGCAAAAGAGATTCCTGTGAATTGTGAAACCTGTGAGATCATGAAAAAGAAAAACAGTGAGTTGATCAACAACATGAACAGGTTGAAGGAATCTTACGATGTGTTGAACAAAGCAATGAATATGTATAATGACACAAGTGAAGAACAGGCAACTGCTATGAAAACTCTTCAAGGAGCATTCATGATGAAGCAAAAAGTTGTGAATAATTACATTGAAAAGTGTGCTGTTCTTGAACAAAAATTAGAGCTTCAAAGAATTGAAACTGAAAGAGTAAATCGTTTATTGAAAAGTTACTCATGTACTTCTTATGTCATTGACAGGATTTATCCAACTGTTGAAGGCATGAAGGCATTTGAAGATGATGAAGTAACTGAAGAACAAAAATTTTCTGAAGAAGAGACTCCTGAAAAAAAGACTGACAAGAAGAATGACACAAAGAAAAAGACTGACAAGAAGAATTCTGGTAAGAAACAAGGTGTCAGTTACAACAAGTGTCCACCCCCGCTAGATAATGGATATTTGCCCAGAAATCCAAATGCTGAAAGAGTAAAAAAGGCAACAAATTTGCAGTGGGAGTCGGAGTCGTCAGTAAATTTGCCAGAAAGTATTGATGTCACGTTTACATCGTCTGACACTGATCAACAATCTCAATTGATGAAGAAAGTGGTAGATCATGTGTTAGATAACGATGAAACTGAGGAGTCAAAGTCGGAGTCTATGTCAAAGTCAAAGTCTGAGTCCAACACTCTGAGTCAAACAGAAAAACAGGGCAAAAGAGTTTACAGTAATGAATTCCTGTTATCAAAATCTAACTTGAATGATGAAACGTTCAAAGTTTCTTACACTTTGAATGATTCTGACAAGTTATATTCTGATGAGAAATTTCCAATAAGAGGTGTTAAAACTGAGATGATAAAAAAGGTTTTCAAACTAATAGAAATCAATATTTCTGAAATAAAAGATTTAAATCTTACTGATAAACCTAAAAAATACACCTCAAGAGTTCAACAAAGAGAAAACAAGAAAAAAGGTTATAGTTCTGGTTCTGGTTATCGAAAGAAACCAAACCATAACGGTAATTTCAAAAAGAAAGGTTTAGGTTTTACTCCAACAGAAAAATAGAAAAAATGATAAATATGTTCGAGATTTTAAATCAAAGATGACATTTGTTTCAGGAACATCAGCAGATGAAGAAGAAAAGAAAGAATTCTGGAGACAATCAAACAAAGAGTTCCTTGCAAAGAAGCAAGAAGAAATGAAGACGGTTGATCAAAAGAAGAAAACTCGAACCTGTTTCAAATGTGGTAGAATTGGGCATTTTGTGGTGAACTGTTTGCAAGCAATTCAAACCAAACAGGGAGTTTCTAAACTGAAAGAAAAAGTGATTGAGTTTGAACCACCAATTGATAGAACAAAATTATTCAAAAATACAAAATTTGAAATTGGTGAGTGTTCAAACAGGTTTTACAAGAAGAGAGCTAAATCTGACAACCAGAAATGGGTTGTTAAGAAGTCTGGTGATAGTTCTAGCAATGATTATGATAAGTCAAAATCAGAGGAGTTATCTTCTGGCGATGAATCTGATTCCACAAAATCAGATGAGCCACAGGTTGAGGTTAATGGTGAAGAATCAATTCCGACTGTGGATGATGAGAATTATCCACCACTTCGGGCTGAAAATTTCAAGAAGAAAATTGGTAAAATTGAGATTTCAAACCAATTTTATTCTGATAAAAAGTTTTTTGATATTGAAAAGGCCTTTAACCCCAAGGTAAAACACATTTTTGGAAAAATGATTGACCGAAAAGTCAAAGGGGTTAAAGAGTTCTATGAGAAGAAGATGGGAGGTAAGCAACCGAGTGTTGGTAGCTCGGTGACACCCAAGGCTGGTCAGGCTTGGGTGGATATTTTCTTTGAATGAAAAACCTGACTTGCTGGAGTTCCCAGGTTGGTAAGAGTGGAACATGAATCGGCATCATTCTTTATATTTGAGTGTTTTTATGTACAAGTGATACAGAGGTTTGTTCTGACAAAGTGGTAAATCAGGGACATTAATTTGTACTTGATTTCTTACATGTGGTTGAAGACAAAATGATGAACCACATCCCCATACCTACAAGTGGTAAAATCAACTAAACTTATTTTCCGGAAAACCATTTTGATTAAAACAAACTTAAGTGTTTTGAGATCTAAATGGGAAAATGGTTTGTTGATAGGGGGAGTTCTGATTGTTTATGCCAAGTGAAGGGCGATTTGAGGTGATTCGATATCGGTTGTCACGTTTATTGTACAGTTTGTTTTCAAATTTCTTTAAATATGTTTGAATTTTAGGGGGAGTAAATATTTCAGAAAATCCAAAAACATTAGAAAATTTTAAAAAGACAAAAACATGATACAATCAAAAATGAGTTTTGTTGTGAAAAAAAAGGAAATGATAGTACACCAGTGGACTATCACAACATGCTAAAGAATTGGAAAGTAAAAATGTGATAAACAATCTCACTATGGATATGCCAGTAGGTTTTTACACATTTAGTAGATTGTGACGAGATATAAACCTAAATTCAAACTTGCTTATATCGTGGGGAACAATTTCTTGGATATATGGGTAACCCCCAAAATCTTGTTTGAAAGGTCCCTCTTTCTGAGATACTAGGTCTTTATACTCAGTGATATCTGGGGTATTATCACGGGACTTCTGCTGAATGGAAATTCTGACCTAGTCCCTGCATAATACTTTCCGCATTGCTTGAAATATAGCGCCACCCTCAGCAAAAATGATGAAACAATAAAATTGATAATCATTGCTGTTGAAGAAAAGATCCTCTAAAGGGGACACACTAAAAGTCGAACCGTCATCTCTCTGCTGAACGGAAGTTCTGACCTGAGCTCTCACGGTTTCGCACCTAACCCCTTACAGATATCATCTGTGGTATACTCACCTGTAAGACTGAATATTGGGGTCTGGATACGGGAGTATATTCAAGTGGTGGGACACGCGATTAAGTTTAAGTGGTTAAGACATTAATTACGTATCTCGGAATGGTTGAACTTTGTGTGAAAATTTAAGTGGATCAATATAGTGACAATCTAGGTGAATTGTTTAGAACTTAAAATGAAATGAAGCTTAACGGTGTTGGTGATTTGTCTCAGAAACTAATATGATCCTCTTGCACAAACTCACAAAAATATTGCCTGCATAGATTTTATTTCTTCATAATTGCATTCCTACATGTGGTGTCAGTTTTGAATTTCAAAAATCCAAAAAGATTTTAGTGTGTTTTAGCATAAATTTTGAAAAAATACAAAAAGATTTTTGACAACTGGCGTTGAAAAGCTGATTTTCAAAATTCCAAGTGCTGAACATGATGACATTTTGTGAAGGGGAGTTTGAGTAAAAAGAGTTTAAAATCTATCTTACAAGTGGTCATAAGAAGCTTTGAAAATGATACTCCTGCAAGTGGTTCATCAGAATCTAAAAGATAAATCATTTTGTGATTTTTGTACAAGTGGTGTCTGAGTGTGTTAAAGTTTAATATCATAAAACTTATGTTTGTGGTAGAGAATGTGCAGATTTGAGACAGGCAACGATGTTGAACCTGTGAAAACCAGACTGCGATCCCAGCTGATTGAGAGGGGGAGTCTGAATGACAAAGAGCCAGGTTGTGATCCTGAGTCTGTTGCTGCTGATGAATTTAAAGATTCAACACTCGAGGGGGAGTGTATGTTGGTGCAAATGAATAGAGAAGAAGTCAACATCCGAGGGAAGGAGTTTATTGGTGATGAAAGAGAAGAGAAGATAAAGATTGAGGATACTTACAGCCTCAAATACTTCAAAGAGAAGCCCAAAGACTGATAAAGACCGAAGATTCGAAGACTCGACACTGAAGACTCCGTCAACATCCGAGGGGGGGGTTTGTTGGTGCATCCGTCTGTCATCTTCGTTTTGTATCGAGTCGTGTATAGAGTTAGTTAGATCAGGGAACAAAAAACAAGAAAGTGAATTAGTGAAGATTCCGCTTGAAATGACTTCTAGACATTTCAAGCGAAATCATCTTGTTCTGATTCCGCTCGAGAGTAAATTGTTGATTTCGCTTGAAGTTTACAATGTTAATTCCGCTTGAAACATGTTCATGTGAAATCAAGATGCCTATAAATAGGCAGTCTCAAGCGAAATCTCATAGTTAGTTGTTCCGGTTTGCAACGAAGTGCTGCCGAAGTGTGGTCACGCTATAAAAGTCATTCTAATCAATCAAATCGACAGTTTAAAGTGTATTCTTGCTGAATTGAACTCAGTTTGTCTGTTTCCGCCGTTCAAACTGAGATAAACTCTTCTGATCGACTCGTTCGGGTCTGAAAACGATCCTACAGTATTGACATTATTTTAATACATGTTGCAGGCTGATAGGATGCTGTGTTCAAGAAACTTGCTAGGATGCTGCTTAGAAACTCATCATAGCTAAACTAGAATCTTTTGAATAATATTTGGGATGATTGTATTTTGATATTCTGTGGTTGTGAAACTTGATGCTTAGACAATGCTTTGAATTGAATCTAGTTTATATCGTAACCAGTAGTGTTATGGAAACTTTTGAGCAATCTGGACGCTTAGTGCCGCACCCCGATGTTTCCGCCATCGGTTGGGGTGTGACAACACTACTACCTTCATACCTTCAACATGGAAAGGTCCTTTATGGTGGTCCACGCGCTAACGTCCGTTGTCGTTACGCGCGAAAGGGCACAATGCTTAGACAAAGTAGGAATAAAGAGAGTTCCTTGTAATAGTAGTTGGAGGGGCACCTTCAAGATGAGTACTTCATCATCCTTGTCTGGACAAGAGTGTTGTGAATCATATTTCGTAAAAGCCACAGGGACCACGTCCCACTGATCAGGTTGTTGTCCAAGGTTACCACCTCCGCCTCGTCGTCTCTGCCGTAGTCAGGCACCTTCGCATCCAAGGGGGAAGAACAGTCATCTTCTACGGAATCAAACTCAGGGTCTCGTTTGGTAATCACATCAGCCATAAGGTCTGCAGTATACGCGAGGTCGATAATCTCATTGTGCGAGTCAAGAACAATAATAGAATTCGAAGTCGAAGGTATCTCGTTCTCGGCAAAATTATTCCGTACACATATATGCATATATATTAATGAATAATAATGTTACTTAGTATATACAGGAAAATAAAGGCAACATGTCACATATAACTCCCGTTTGTTCTTACGTGGGTCATTTCTAGTTTGGCAAGTCTATCTCATATAGACTATACCTCAATTGGCACATTATTTGAGGTATTCTTCATTCCTACTAATGTCCTTGCTTTATCTTTCCTTAGAAAAATGTTTGATTCATGGATCTTGTCGCCTTCGTAAATGCAATGAAAAACATTTTATTTGTTGTAAAAGTGTTTTCGTGAGAGAATCCTATTGATTGTAGTCTAGACTCGAGAAGGAATCCTAGTTCACTACAATCGAGGCTCTGATAGCAGCCTGTCACACCCTAACTTTTGCGGAAGCGTTTATGTGTGACTTGACCAGTTTTCATTGCATACGATTATAATAAACAGCTACATGACTAAAATGGCGATGTTCATCCATTCATAAGTTTAAAACATTACAAAACATAAGTTGTTTAAGTTTTCAACCAGCTCAAGTATTAAGTTTAAGTTACAAACCATTATCAGATTCAAGTTCCACAAAAAGGACTTGTTTAACAAAAGACAAATTTCTCGAGGCTTTACATTCTATATCTCATCAAGGATGGGATATACGAATCAAACCTTTCAAAAGTGGATGACATCTAAACTTGAAATTTACAGCTTGAAAACAACACCAGCGCCAAAGATCCATCTAGTTTCCTGAAATACATGTAAGTTTGAAAACAATCAACAAAAGTTGAGCGAGTTCATGTGTTTTGTATGAGTTCCAAATAAACTTATAAACATTTGAGATATTCTTTTGATAACAGGTATGTAAAGCGTCTATGCACAATTCATTAATGTTTTGCAAGGACATTAATATGTGTGGTGGCGTATGGAAGTACTCAAACCTAGCGGATTTCCTACGGTCCATCCGGCTGAAACGACATAGTCACTAGATGCGGCCACACAAGGACCCATGAGTGGGGCTCGCTACACCTGATAGATCTACCACACCTGCCCCTCGGTCTTAACAAGATTAACTGCACTTAAGAGTACGCCTACCCATCCACATGATCTAATAGTTCATTCCCTAGCTAAACCATACCATTGAAACATGTATTACACCCCTGAGAGTTATAAATCCGAAAACAGTTGATGTGCACAAAATGCAACATATAAATTACATCAAATGTGGCATAAAACTAACCCTTTTTTAGTACTAATGTTGGAAAAAGTGTCTTTTTGTCTTCCTTTTGTATTTTCCAGATTAAATGAGCCTCAAATGAACAAAAGAAGCAAAAAGACAGCTAAATCTAACATAAATACAAGAAAAGGAACAAATGTGGCATGCCCGACCCCTCGACAGCATCTTCCCAAGCAAAAACAAGAGAACAGAAGGCTGAACACGCCCCGTGCTCAGTGAGCACGGGGGCGTGCCCAAGTATCTGTAGAAAAGACAAAGTTGTAGAAGCTTCTATCACCCACCATGGGGGCGTGCTCAGCGGACACGGGGCCATGGCCAACGCTAAAATTCGTAGAATTTGAGGAAATCTTGATAGTACAGATACGCTTCTGCACACGGGGTCGTGCCTAGCGGACACGGGGTTGTGGTCAATTAATGCAGACAAACTGCAATTAATGAAGAAAGAGAAGGAGGATGGACACGGGGCCGTGCCCAATGGACAAGGAGCCGTGCCCGAGCTGCTGTTCAGGCTATAAATAGGGTGCTTGGCTCATTTGCAAACCATCCCGTGGCACACCACCTCTCTCACACTTCACCTACACTCCATGATGTGCACAAAATGAAACATATAAATTACATCAATTATGGCATAAAACTAACCCTTTTGTAGTACTAATGTTGGAAAAAGTGTGTTTTTGTCTTCCTTTTGTATTTTCAGGATTAAATGAGCTCAAATAAACAAAAGAAGCAAAAAGGCAGCTAAATCTAACATTTATACAAGAAAAGGAACAAACATGGCATGCCCGACCCCTCGACAGCATCTTCCCAAGCAAAACAAGAAAACAGAAGGCTGAACACGCCTTGTGCTCAGTGAGCACGGGGGCGTGCCTAAGTGTCAGCAGAAAAGACAAAGTTGTAGAAGCTTCTACCGCCCACCACGGGGCCGTGCTCAGCGGACACGAGGCCGTGGTCAACTATAAGATTCACAGAATCCAGGCAAATCTTGATAGTACAGATACGCTTCTGCACACGGGGTCGTGCTCAGCAGACACGGGGGCGTGGTCAACTAATACAGACAAACTGCAATTAATGAAGAAAGAGAGAAGGATGGACACGGGGCCGTGCTCAACGGACACGGGGCCGTGCCCGAGCTTCTGTTCAGCCTATAAAATGGAAGTGCTTGGATCACTTGCAACTCATCCCTTGGCACACTACCTCTCTCACACTTCACCCGCCACCCACCACCATCACAACACCATCATCCACCACCATCATCCACCACCATCATCCATTGTCCATCATAGAGTGTGTGAGTCGTCTCGGGATCCAAGATTGATCGTAAGAGTTCTTGACAATCAAAGGCCATGTTTGCCTAAGTCTCTTACATCACTTGGTGAAGACAAGTGTTTAGTGTAATACTTTTATTTTTAATCTTTTCACACTTTTTATTTGGTTATGTATTAATGACTTAAATAACTAGTTTCTTATGTTGAAGGTGATTCTTCTTTATCGTTTATCCGTGGTGTCTTGGCATTATTTTACTGTCTATATAAAATAAAAGATTTTCACCATTCATATCTCCACGGTCTATATGGAGATATGTTGGCTACCTGGTCGGGAGTTAAGGGAACGGTTTGGTAAGAGTCTTGCCATTGTTCAGTGTATAGATCCTGCAAAGGACCTGGGTCAAATTTAGTAGGACCTCCTTCAATACCCACCGGTATTGGATGGCGGGGGTCCAAACTCTTTGATCCCCTCATAAGTTAAACTACTATTAAATCTTTAACCCGGCTACTTAGGACTGTATCCTTGCTGACGCAGACTACTTAGCCGAGGGTAACGTCACCTTCAAAAGAGGGGCCTACCACATTATGCATTAATAACTTAATTAATTATCTTTCAATAATCCAACCCTTTAGGAGTGTATACTTGCTGACTCAAACTACTGGGTTGAGGGTAATGTCACCTTCAAAAGAGGGACCTACTACAATAACTAAGATAATCTCGTAAAATGTGCAAAAGTGCGGAAATAATCAAAGGTTACACTACACACGAGTCGGATCCAAGTGATTCATCTTGTCTATCTGTTTTTATTTTTATTTTATTTTTCAGCATTTTAGTTAGTTTTGTTTTTCTAGTTTAAAA
The DNA here is from genome assembly GCF_002127325.2 of Helianthus annuus. Classification (NCBI taxonomy): domain Eukaryota; kingdom Viridiplantae; phylum Streptophyta; class Magnoliopsida; order Asterales; family Asteraceae; genus Helianthus; species Helianthus annuus. Next base: position 97,063,752 of record NC_035442.2, read on the forward strand.
ACTTTTTTTCTAACTTTTTTATTTGATTAAATGTTGAGGATAAACCGGTACTAAAAGCTCTTGTGTCCTTGGACGACCTCGGTATCTTACCAACACTATACTACGTCCACGATGGGTGCACTTGCCCATATGTGTGTTTAGTGTTAGTGAATATCGTGTTATATAAATTTAAAACTTGGCTAAAAAGTGTAAAAAGGGCTTAAAATATACACCTAAAATATATTACACTACACGCACATCAAGTTTTTGGCACCGTTGCCGGGGACACAAGGATTTTAAGAAAGCTAAAAATCGATGGCCTAATCAGTTTTTCAAAACTTTTTCAAAACGCGCGCACATTTTTCTGCATTTTAGTTTAGTTTGCATTTACAGTAGCTTGAACACGGGGCCGTGTCCATTGAACACGGGGTCGTGCTGCATATTTTTCATAAAACACCCAGATACAGAGTCTGAACACGGGGTCGTGCTCACTGAACACGCCCCCGTGCTCAATATGACCAGTAACTTTTATTCAAACGCCCAGATACAGACCCTGAACACGGGGCCGTGTCCAGCCTCTGTTTCCATTTTTGTTTTTGTTTTCTGGTCCCGAGGCTCTGTTGTGGTCTGCTGAGTGATTCTTATGGATCAATACTCAGGAGGCTACAACTACACCTATGAGGAGGATGATTATAGGGGAGACTATTGCACTAATTGTGGTAACCCGCACTCAGTTCAATACTACAACTCATTTCAACCATCCGGTTCATACACCCATTATAAGGAGCCCAGGTACGAGCCATCGACTTCATACACATCCTATGAAGACCAAAGGTATGAACCTTCTCCCTCATACTCATATTTTGATGAACCAGGGTATGAGCCTTCATACTCATACTTTGAGGAACCAAGATATGAGCCACCACCTTCATATGCTTATTATGAGGAACCATGGTGTGAACAACCCACATCATATGAGTACTATGAAGAACAAAATTACAACCCTTATCCATCATATACTTACAATGATGAACAATGGTATGAACCATCTACTTCATATGAGTACTATGAGGAACCAAGGATCGAACAACCGGATTCAAGCTTTGAAAATCCCGATCCTTTCTCTATCACCGAAGTGACCGATAGGATATTAGAACACCTTAAAACTATTGAACGTTACATAAAAGAGTCTCGCGCAAGGGAAGAGGAGTCCCGCGCAAGAGAAGAATTAACTTGTAATAATAATGAAGAAATAGTTGAAGAGGTAAAAATGGAAGAACAAATAAGTGAAAAACCGACACATGAGTTAAACAACGAAAAAGGTGAGTCCAACAACTTTAAAATCCAAGAAGAGTCTAATTTTGAAGAAATTAATCTCTTGTCACCTTCTTTTGAAAATCATTGTTTAGTACCCACTCATGCTAAGTTTTTGAAAGAGTTAAACGCTAGCACTAAAATTGACAAAATGGTAAGTATTAAGTTAACTAATGATCAAACTTCACTAATAAAAGAAGACCCTTTTAAAATCAACATTACACCGGTTCCATTTTTTTTTTTCAAAATTCCTTTATTAGTAATATCACGATTGATAAAGGTCTTTGTGTTAACATAATGCCTAACTACATTTTCGAAAAATTAAGTATTAGTGATTTTTCTCCACTTCAAATACCCATTTTTCTATCCGATCGGAAAATAATAAAATCAATCGGGGTAGTTGAGGATGTCTTGGTTCAAAAAAATCAAATGGTAATCCCAACCGATTTTTTCATCCTCGATGACGCTCCTCTAGTGTTGGGACGACCTTTTGTGAAAACTCATGAAGCTTTGAAAAACCGGAAATACAACAATCTACCTCTTCAACTAGGGGCATTCAAAGGGAGCATAGATCTCGAGTGCTCAATGAAATATCCTTTGGCAATAATGACCCCCTAATTGAAGATGAAGATGAACCACCCGATACAAGTGAAAAGATGGAGCACTTTGTTGAAGAAGAGGTCGCCATAGAACAAACTCTTAAAGTTCTTGATCAAAATGAGCAACCAAATAAGGAGTCTCCTAAAGACCCACCTCTTGAGCTCAAAGAACTTCCGAAAGGTTTGGAATATGCTTTTCTAGACAAGGATGGTAAATCTCCTATAATTATTTCGTCTAACCTAAGTAATATAGAAAAAGAAAAATTAATTAAACTTTTGAAAAAACACAAAAACACGATCGCTTGGAAGCTTGTAGATATTAAAGGACTAAGTCCTTCCATGTGCACGCACAAAATTTTAATGAATGATGACTACAAATCGGTAATTCAACCACAACGTAGAGTAAATCCAAATGTCCAAGAAGTGGTTAAAAACGAAGTCATCAAATTACTTGACGCCGGACTTATTTATCCTATCTCCGATAGTCCTTGGGTAAGTCCCGTTCAAGTAGTTCCAAAGAAAGGAGGTATGACGTTAATAACTAATGAAAAAATGAATTAATACCAACGAGAACCGTCACAGGATGGAGAGTATGTATAGACTATAGACGGTTAAATGAAGCAACAAGGAAATATCACTTTCCTTTGCCCTTTATTGACCAAATGTTAGAAAGATTATCCGGTCATAAATTTTATTGTTTCTTGGATGGTTTTTCAGGTTACTTTCAAATCCCGATAGCACTCGAAGACCAAGAAAAGACAACATTCACATGTCCCTATGGAACTTTTGCTTGTCGACGCATGTCATTCGGTCTATGTAATGCCCCCGCAACCTTCCAACGTTGCATGGTGGCCATCTTCCATGACATGATAGAAAAGACAATGGAAGTCTTCATGGACGACTTTTATATCTTTGGAGATTCATACGACCAATGCCTCGATAACCTCGAACGAATGCTATCCTGATGTGAGGAAACTAACCTCGCCCTTAATTGGAAAAATGTCATTTTATGGTAACGGAGGGAATAGTACTCGGTCACAAAATCTCAAGCGAAGGAATGGAAGTTAATCGAGCCAAAATAGACACTATTTCTCAATTACCTCCACCATCCTCCGTTAGAGCGATCAGAAGTTTCTTAGGGCATGCCGGATTTTATAGACAGTTTATCAAGGACTTTTCAAAAATTTCAAGACCTCTAACAAAAATTACTTGAAAAAGATGCCCCTTTCATCTTTGACAAGGATTGCAATCAAGCATTTCTAACCCTCAAGGAAATGCTAGTCAATGCACCTATCATGATAGCACCTGATTGGAAACTACCTTTCGAAATCATGTGTGACACAAGTGACTTTGTAGTTGGAGTAGTCTTGGGACAAAGAAAAGAAAAGCATTTTCACCAATTCATTATGCTAGTAAAACACTTAATGATGCACAAGAAAACTACACAACAACTGAAAAAGAGTTACTAGCTGTGGTATTTGCTTTTGATAAATTTCGTTGTTATCTTGTTCTTTCTAAAACAAAAGTCTATACAGATCATGCTGCCATTCGAAACCTTTTCAAGAAACAGGATGCTAAACCTCGTTTGATTCGGTGGATTCTACTCCTCCAAGAATTTGATATTGACATCAGAGACAAAAGAGGAGCAGAAAACACCGCAGCAGATCTGTTGGACCCAGTATGGCCTTAACAACTTCTTTTTACGTAATATGGCAAGTGATTTCAGTATATGTGAAAAAGATGTGCGGAAATGGAAATCAGACTTTCAAGAAACAAGACCTACAGAATTATCAAGTTTATATCACTTTGAAACAAATTAGTTTAACAAGGTGATTGTAAGATTATTATCTAATACAAATGAATCTTGATTTCTGTGGGTGAGAAGAGAAGTTGGAGTTTGAGTGTTTGTATGTGAATGCTAAGCTTCAAACTCAAGTATCTTCTGCCTCTCGAGCCTTCTATTTATAGACGGCTGTGGACATGAATAAACAATTGTTTATTCATGCAATAAGTCCTGCATAAAGTAGCAATTTGACATATTCATTGAATCCATCGTTCAAGTTGCATTTGTAATCATGAAAACAAATAATGGCATGCTTCGGTCATGGGTGGCAGGATAGAGTTGTGATTTTAGACAAGTGGGTCTGTCATCAGAATTTCTGATAAGCCACTTCATCAGAAATTCTGGTGAACAAATCATCAGAAAGTATGATGATCAGAATTTGTCAGAAACTGATGATATTTCATCAGAAATATCATCAGATCCATCAGAAACGACCTTCTCTGATAATCCAAATCAACTCTTTATCAACTTGAGATTCTTTGTAGTAGATACTTTGCTTTTTAGTTGTCCCAACTATTTTTCTTCATCTTGCAGTGTTCTTCAGGACTGTTATCTTCTTCAGAGATCTAGTTGATTGAGATTTTCTTCAATACTTACAAATAAAGTTTCCTAACAGTTCCCCCTAAGTATTGTAAGAAAATGAACTATCTCTATGTCCAAATGTAAACAACTTTTAACTAATTCTTGAAAAAGAAAGATCAAGTGACTATGTCCCATAGACATAAATCATAAAACATAAAAGTTAAAGCATAGACCATCCAACCATTGTAAAAGAAACAGAAAAACAAATTCTAAATATTGTTCAAAAAAAATTTCATCTCATCAATTCATTCAATTGATCTTCACTCCACTTCTGTGTTTGTCTCCTGGTTTCAGCTTCTTCTTGTGATCAATTATCTTTTGAGTTGCCTTGTACATCGATTTGTACCATTCTCTTGCTTCCATCCAATCTTCAATGCAATCTTCAATTTTCTTTCTCAGCTGCTCATTGTTCTTTCCTTTCATCTTGAGTTGCTCCTGTTTCTCATTTATGCAGTTTCTTATATACTTTAAAGTTTGGTTTGAGTACCTGCAAATTTCACTGATTCTGAATAGAGCTTTCTCATTATGAGCATCTTTGAAGACTGCATAGATTTCTGGTGTGTCAAAGATTGCACCAGTTCTTGCTAATTTTGAAGGGATTTCAGCTGGAATAATTGTGTTGGGTGGAGGTATTAACACCTTAGTGCTATACTCGAAATTGATACAGAGATCAAAGTCTGCAATGCTGCTCTTTTGTATAATTTCGCTCCTGCATTTTTAACACTGTCAAGGGCTCTCCTGATCCCTACTGAACCACCTTTCCATTCATCAATGATGTTCTTCATCTTGACTATGTCCATTGGGTGAATTTCATCAGCCAGGTCTGCATCAGTGACCTTTTGAACATCTTTGTCTTTTCTGACTAGGGTGTACTTGTTTTGACTTTCATTCCCTAGTAAGCCTCCTCCAGTAGTCAAAGTATCAACTCTTTCAATTGATACTATTGGATTGGTCAATTTGTCGTGCAATATCACCCAGCTGCCATTTTTTCTTTCTTCATAAATACCTTTACTCATTGGTGCGAGTGGCCTTGTTGGATTGTCTTCTGGACCTTTCCAATAGTAGTGCTTCAGATGTTCTTCTGGATACATGATTGTGTGTAGATCACCTTCCAGCACTTCTGATTCTTTGATGTTGCCTTCTGAGTCTTCTCTCATTATTTTTCTTGGCCTTTTTGAAGAGGTCACTTCATGTTCCATTCTTCGCTTCTCTTTTGTGTCCATCCTTATGCTAAATTCTGTTTCTCCAGTGATGGTTGTAGTTGATGGTTGAGCTGAAGTGTATTCTTTATGTTGGAAACTTGAAGTGTCTGGCTTTGATATGCTTGGTGGAGGACCCATGGGTAACTTTTGTTCATCTGGTGGTGGACTCATGGTCTGCTTTTCTTTTTGAACTGTTACCGCTTCTGTTTGCTTCATTTGTTCTTGTTGGATGGTTTTTGGTTGATGTTGGGGACTTTCTGATTCTTTTGCTTGTCTTTCTTGTGGAATTGGAGTCTTTAGTTTATGAAGATCAACTTTTGCCAGTGTGGCAACATTGTATTGCAATCTTTTTACTAGCAAGTGAATGTTAGTAAGAGATTGACTGTTTGTTTCTTCTTGCTTCTTTATCTTCTGAAACTGCTGATTTTCTTTATTTCTTTGTTCACTTAATTCCAGTACCAACTTTTCAAAAGCCTCAGTTAGACTGCTGATGTTGGCTCTGAGAAGTTGTATTTCTTCAAGAAGCCTTCCTGAACTTGAACTTTCTCCTCTAGTTGCAATCTCTGTCATCTTTTTCTTGATATCATGCAGTTCTTTAAGAGCCTTTTCCATTTCTGAAGAAGTTCCTTTGTTTGCTGATGACTTTTGTATTTCTTTGAGAGTTGCACTATTTTCTTCAGTTTGTTTCTGCATAGCTTTGACAGTCTCTGATAGAGCTTTGACTTCTGATTTTTTATTTCTGATTTCTTCCAGTATCAGATCAAGTTTTTCGTTCATGACTGTTTTCTCAGCAGCAGCTTCATCTTCAAGTTCTTTATGAAGTTGTTTTGGAGACATAGATGGTTGTTCTTGGGAAATAGGAGAAACAACAGATGTTTCTCTTCCATTACCACCAGAAAACACATTTTCTGATGTTCTGAGGTTAAGAGGATTGGAAGTATCCAAATTCTATGTTTCCTCACCAGAAATTTGAAACAAATTCAAGTCCTGGTTTTCCTCACATCCTTGAACCTTTTCAGATTCTCCATGAGTTGTTGAGAAACTTTTATTTTTCTTATCCAGGTTTCCTTGATCAGTGAACTGATCTCGACCTGTTGTTACCACATTTTCCTCCTCAGTGTCTGACTCAGAAAATGGGTCTTTTGTTTCACTCACATTTTGTTTTGTAAAAACAGTGCTTCTTTGTAATATTTCTTATCTTGGTTGAATTGATTCATCAGAATCACTTTCAGAAGTATAAAATATATTGAGTTTAGATTTTGTTGCACCTGTTTCTCCAATATGTGAGCCTTCAGCATGATGTTCTTCTGTTGCATGAGTCATATGCACATCTTTATCAGCCGGATGTGGATCAGATTCATTCTGCTGCTCTATTCTTGGTGTGCTTGATTCTTCTGCATCATGCTCCATGGGTGACACCTTTCCAAATCCTTCTTTTGTTTCTGCTTGCCTACTTAACATTCTCATGTATTCTGCTCTGTATGATGAATTTTCTATTACAAGATCCATCATATTTTCTGGTAGAACAGGTACATCAAAGTCTGACTTCCATGACCCTGCAGCACTCCAAGGTCTCATAATTTCAGATCTCCACATATATTTTGATTTTGTAGTTTGCAGATTTCTTTCAGAAAAAGCATCAGAAATTATGATGGACAAAAATCTGGGAAATGGTTGATGTGAATCTATCTTTCCAATTTTGGTCAGAATTGATCTTTTGATCAGATTAAATATTTCTGTTCCACAATCAATATTCAACCCAGTTATAAGGCTGAACATGATTGTTAGAGTATTCATATTTATCTGATCCGTACCTCCGATCTTGGATGATAAACATTTATTCCATATTTCCATCAATACTTGCCAGAAGTCCGGTAGCTTGTTCCTCTTGAACTCGTTGATTTTTGAAATCTTTGCCTTGCATCCCATTACAGCATCAAGTTATTCAAACATGTCTTCTTTTGGTGGTGCATCTTCATACTCTTGATTTAAGGGTAGTTCCAAACATTCCCTTATTTTCTCTGGTGTGATTTTAATGAAGATATCTTCCCATACATGTGCTGTTAGCTCCATATTTGTACTATGAGCTTCGAGAGTGTTTACAACCTGTTGTAGCAATCTTTCTGGTACCTCTCTGGTCTTTGTAAGAGCATGAGCTATTGGGCTTCTGATCAGAAACTCAATGAGAATTTGACACTTCACATCATATTGTTCGATATTGGTGTTCATTGCTTCATTGTTGTTCTTCAAAGGATGATATTCAGCTTCAGTGATTAGGGGAACAGAGTGTTCAGCTAGAGGTGGACTGTTTTTTGAGGCAGCCATTTAGGATTTGGGTTTTTGCTTTTGAAAAGGGTTTTTTAGGGTTTTGAGAATTGAGATTGAAGATGGACGTCTCTGTTGTTGGAGGGGATATTTATAGTGAGCTGAGACAGAGATTTTTTAGTGTTTTTCGTGGGTTGTTTGTATTCAATGTGTTTTATGACACCTTAATGATGTTTTAATCTTTTAAAGACGCAACCGTTTTTGAAAAACCCTTGGTTTATCTCTAATTTAATGTATATCTCATTCAAGACAATTAGAGATTCCAACGATTTTTAAAAGTTAAACACTAGTATCCAACTTGCACCTTTTTATGTGGGACCCTTTTTTATTTCAGAATTGGTCCAATCAAAAGCCCTTTCTTCAATTGAGTGCTTTCCCATGTTGTCTTTTTAATGATATATATAAGATCTCTTAAATGTTTCATAAAGAGTTGTATTTTCCTATATTTATATCATCAGAAGACATTTGATTCATTTGTAGGAGTCTGAATAAAATATATATATATATATATATATATATATATATATATATATATATATATATATATATATATATATATATATAGGGTAAGGTTCATGCGAGAACCACCTTATTGCGAGAACCGCGAGAACCAATGTGAACACAACCTAAAATAGCTAAAAAAACCTAAAAAAACCCTAAATTAACCTAACCTCCACCCCCCCCCCCCACCCCCTAAAAACCTAAACCCCTCCCCCCCCCCAAAAAAAAAAAAAAAAAAAAAAAAAAAAACCTAACCCCCCCCCCTCCAAGCTAAATGCTAAAAACTAAAACCCTCAAAAAACCTAACCCCCCACCCCCTCCCCCCCCAAAAAAACCTAAACCCCCCTCCCCCACCCCCCAAAAACCTAAACTCCCCCTCCCACCCCCAAGCTAAAATGCTAAAAACTAAACCCCCAAAAAACCTAAAAAATCTAAAAAAATAAAAAAAAAAATCTAAAAATTTTTTTTTATTTTTTTACTATTTTTTATGTTCAAATCGCTACTTTTAGTAGCAAAAAAAAATTTATTTTTTTTTTAAATTTTTTTTTAAATTATTTTTTTTGGATACTAAAAGTAGCGATTTTTATATAAAAATAGTAAAAAAATAAAAAAAAGAAAAAAAAATTTTGGGTGTTTTTTAGATTTTTTTAGGTATTACTGTTTGTGTTCACACTGGTTCTCGCGGTTCTCGCAATAAAGGGTGGTTCCTAACAGATCTTTGTCCTATATATATATATATATATATATATATATATATATATATATATATATATATATATATATATATATATATATATATTAAGATGAGAGGGAATGATTGGAGTCTGATAAAATTTCTTACCTTGATCTTGTGAACTCCGCATTTTTGTTCTGATGTATCAGGAAGTCTCTTTCATATAGCTTGTTCCAGTCCTCAGAAAAAAAAAAATTGAAAGAAACATATCTAAAAATAATCTAGATTTTTTTTTGTTTCTTTGCATCTGATTTCTGATGTTTTAATGAAATTTCTGATAAATTTTATCAGATTCTGATGATTTATCATATCCTATCAGATTTCATTTGATTCTTACCAGATTTTCCTTGTTATCATCAGACAAGATTTCTTAGTTCCCCCTGGACCTATTGACATATTTATCTAACATTTAATTAAGAAAAACTGAATATATTACTGAACAAAAGTGGGTTAGAACACATAAAAAAAATTTAACAAGCTAAAACAAACACAGATAGACCTAACTACTCATCATCTTCATCCAACACGTTATACATGCACTTCACATATAACCAGAGACTGGTTATTCTTCCTGTATGAAAGGTTGATGGAACCAGGGAAGCAACTCTTAAGTTTTCTTGAAGTGCCAGTTCAGCTCTTGTATAACAACTTCTCACACAACCAAAGTCAAGTTGACTTGTGATTACTTTGGTTACGAAACGAGGGTAGATCAGAAAAGGATTACGGTCATGGACGTTTCCTTCTAAGTCTCTCATGAGAAACTTAGCATAATTGTAAGGTTTTTCCTGTACAATAGCAAGCGCCACTTCCATCATCCTGTAAGACAGCTCATTAAAGTGTCCTGTCTTTTTCGAAAAGTAGACACTCAGCTGTGTTACCAAATATTGAAAAGGTGGTATGAACCCAGATTTGCAAATTTGCCTTGACACATTGCTTGAATTATAGCCCATTTCAGTGAAGGTCCTTTGCACTTCTGCCTTTTCCAATATACTGATCCTTCGATAGTCACCCAATTTGAGGACATCTCTGAGTGTTTCCTCTTTTAGGGTGATCTCTACCCCCATAACCTCACTTCTTATCCACATAGAAGTGCCACTCATAACAACTTGAGCATTCCACCAGAACTCCTGAAGAAGTTCTGGATATATGGTGACATGTGTAGACATGGCAAAGCCCAAAGGACTTCTCATGATCATATTGTACACAAACCTGCAGTCCTCCCATGCAGGTCCTTCTTAGTTGGATCTTAATCTGAGATTATGATGTTCATAAAGTTTGAGAGGAAATTGGTTGGATTCCATTGATCTTGGGTGGTTCATTTTGAAATAAGAAGTTTTTCTGATGGTAGGCTTTTGAAGAGAAGATTTTGTTGTGAAGAATGTCTTTTTCAGATTGTTAATATTTATAGGTGAAAGTGATAGTTTCATATTAACAAAAAAAATTTCTTCTCTTCATTTAAGACGATATCTATTGCAGTGAATATGACAGTCTATTAAGCCTTTTATGTGAGTAAGCATTCAATAGGTGGGCGGCTACTTTCATAGCTCCTAATGATATTGGTGCTTACGTGTTTCTGTTAAACTCCTTATAACCGAATGACGTTGCATGTTTAAAAAATCCCTTTTTTTTAAAAAAAAATTATTATCTGTGACGATTGAATTCTTTGGATTTAATTTTATCTTCATGCATGTCATCAATGTCCCCCCCCCCCTTTTTTTTAAACCACAAACAAAAAAAATAAAAAAATTTATACAAATGGAATATGTATGAAGATATGGACTTTTGATGATTACTGATTATTATGCATAATTAAACAAAAATTCCTGATGTAAATCAGAATTTCTGGTAAATCATCACATTTTATTGATGATTTATTAAATCTTCTGATTGTTCATCAGATAGATGAATTTTTGCATCAGAATTTTGTTTAATTGTCCTTTCATTCTCAGTAACTTGATGATTATCAACTTGGTTTTCATTTTGTTTTGCTTTTATTTCTGAAACATTTTCATCTCTTGTGTTGACCATGCCAAGTTTGCTGATCAAAAAAATATGTCTCTTTTCATCAAGAGGTTTTGTAAATATATCAGCAATTTGGTTTTCAGTTGGAACAAAATACATTTCAATGTTACCTTTCTCCACATGATCTTTTATGAAGTGATATTTGACATCTATGTGTTTGGTTCTTGAGTGATGAACTGGATTTTCTGTTAATGCAATTGCACTATTTGAATCACACAAAATTGGTATTTTTGTCAGATTTACTCCATATTCCTTCAGTTGAGTTTGCATCCACAACACTTGTGAACAACAGCTTGCTGCTGCAACATATTCTGACTCTGCTGTTGATGTGGCAACACAGTTTTGCTTCTTGCTTGCCCAACATACCAATTTTTCCCCCAAGATTTGACAAGCACCAGATGTGCTTTTTCTGTCAATCTTACACCCTGCATAATTTGCATCTGTGTATGCAATTAATTCAAGGTTTGTATCCTTTGGATACCAGAGACCAAGTTCTAAAGTGCCTTTTAGATATTTGAAAACCCTTTTTACAGCTTTTAAATGAGATTCCTTAGGGTCACATTGATATCTGGCCAGAAAACATGTAGCAAACATGATGTCTGGTCTACTTGCAGTTAAGTATAACAATGACCCTATCATCCCCCTATAGGTTTTAATATCTACACTTATTCCATCTTTATCAGAATCCAATTTGTTCCCTGTTGCCATGGGAGTTTTTGAAACTGAGCAGTTTTCAAGTAAATATTTTTGTAGAATTGTTTTGACATATTTTGATTGACTCAAAAATATTCCATCAATTCTTTGTTTTACTTGTAACCCTAAGAAAAAGGTTAATTCACCTATCATGCTCATTTCAAAATGGCTGGTCATTAATTTTTGAAACTTGTTGCAAAATTTTTCATTTGTTGATCCAAATATAATGTCATCAACATATATCTGAACCAACAAGGTATGGTTTTTGTGTGTTTTGAGAAACAGTGTGGTGTCAATAGTACCTTTGGTAAATCCAGAATTGAGTAAGAAGTTTGATAATGTTTCATACCAGGCTCTTGGAGCTTGCTTCAATCCATACAAGGCTTTGTTTAATCTATAAACATGATTTTGAAATTTTGGATCAACAAAGCCTTCAGGTTGTTGCACATAAACTTCTTCTTCAATTTTACCATTTAGGAAAGCTGATTTTACATCCATTTGATAAACTTTGAAATCCTTGGATGCAGCATAAGCAAGAAAAATTCTCACAGCTTCTAATCTAGTTACTGATGCAAAGGTTTCATCATAATCAATACCTTCTTGTTAACAGTAACCTTTGACTACTAACCTTGCTTTGTTCCTTGTGATTATGCCATTTTCATCAGATTTATTCCTGTATACCCATTTTGAGCCTATGACAGATTTGTCTTTGGGCTTGGGTACCAGATCCCATACCTTGCTCTTTTTCGAATTGATCCAGCTCTTCTTGCATAGCCTGTATCCAATCTGGATCATTCAGAGCTTCTTTGGCAGATTTGGGTTCTATTGTGCTTAAGAACCCAGCATATGCACATTCATGTGCAGTTGCAGATCTTGTTCTCACACCATTAGCTGGATTGCCAATGATATCAGAATGAACATGCCCTTTGATCCATCTTAACCTGTTTTGAACAATTGTTGGTTCTGATGGATTTAAAGTTTCCCCCTGTTCAGTTACCTCTGTTTCATGTAAAGCACCAGAATTTTGATTTTCTGTTGTGCTATTTACTTGTTCTTCAGGGTTAGTACATGAAATTCCTGATGATTTAAATGTACAAGCTTTATCATGTTCTAAAAGATCTTCTGATATCATTTCAAAGAGATGCTCATAATTTTCTTATTTGTCAGAAAAGTTTATTTCTTTCATGTATTCATCAGAAACTTCAGTCTCTGATGAGTCATCAAATGAGACATATAAACTTTCTCTGATTGTCCTTGTATTAAGAATAAAAATTTTATAAGCTTTTGAGGACAATGAATATCCAAGAAAAATACCTTTTTCTGCTTTTCTATCAAATTTTTCAAGGCTTTCAAAATCATTGAAAACAAAACATCTACAACCAAATGTGTGTAAAAATTTTACACTTGGAATTCTATTATTTATTATGTTGTAGGGTGTTTTGTTTAGCCTTTTGTTGATGAGAGTTCTGTTTTGAGTAAAACATGCGTTTGCAATTGCTTCTGCCCAAAAGTGAGAGGGCATTTTGGCATATGCAAGCATTGTTCTGACAGCTTCTACTAAGGTTCTATTTTTTCTTTTAACAACCCCATTTTGTTGAGGGGTTCTGGGAGCAGAAAAGTCATGAGAGATTCCTTTTTTTACAAGAAAGCTTTCAATTTTAGAATTTTTGAATTCTGTCCCATTGTCTGATCTGATCCTTCTTACTGTTAGTTTTAACAGATTTTCAATTTTCTTTATAAAATTAATGATCAGATCAGGTGTTTCACTTTTCTTTCTCAAAAATTCAACCCATGTATATCTGGAAAAATCATCAACTATTACTCGTATATATTTCTTTCCAGAAAAACTTTCTGTACCTATGGGTCCACACAAATCCATGTGTAAAAGTTCCAAATTTTGTGTAATTGAAGATTCAGAAATTGACTTGTGAGAGCTTCTTTTTGACTTTCCCATCTCACAAGTATCACAAATTTTATCCTTTTTAGAGGATATGAAAGGTAACCCTTTTACCAGACCTTTACTTGCTAATTTGTTTAGGTTTTTGAAATTTAAGTGAGCCAAACTTTTTTGCCACAACCAACTACTTCCTTTGTTAATTTTTGAAAATAAACATAGTTTAGGATGTTCATTTTCTTCTTTGAAGTCAAAGTAATAAATTGATTGTCTTATCCTTTTCCCACTCAAATATATTTTATTATCATCCATACCTATTAGCAAGCATTTTTCTGGTAAAAATGTTACCTGAAAACCTTTGTCACAGAATTGACCACAGCTCAGCAAATTATATTTTAAGCCTTCAACATAAGCTACTCTTTCAATGGTAAAACATCCATACCTGATACTTCCGTATCCCATTATCCTTCCATTCACTCTGTTTCCAAAGTTCACCAATTTACCCAGCTTTGAGACAAAGTTGCTGAGTAAACTCCTATCTCCAGTCATGTGCTTGGAGCTTCCTGAGTCGCAGTACCAGATCTGCTGCACATGATGGTCCTGGAATGAAATGATTAGAGGAATTTAGGTACCCAGGCATGCTTGGGTACACTTTTGATGATATTCTGGTTCTATTAATTCTTCTAGATGACCTTTCATCAGAATTTCTGTTGGATGCTGAGCCATTAACAGAATTTTTGTTTTTCTTTTGGAGATGGTGTTGAACAAGCTTCAGTATTTCAACACACATACAGGAATCATCAGAAATTTCTGATTTTCCTTCTTGTGATGGAATGAAGGGATAGTTTTGAAAAGATGAGTGAACTGCTTCTGGAGTTTTTACAAACTCCTAACTGCATTCACTTCTTTTTGGTTCAAAATTTGGCTTGTCAAAGGAGTATTCAGAACATGTTGATTTGCAAGTTTCAGAATCAGATTCTGATAAGTTTTTATCAGAAGTCTGTTGAGTAGCTTTTACAAAGACAGTAGGTTTGTTATTGTTTGTTCTTATATAACCCAACCCTTCTCCTTTGTTCATTGGAGTGGACTCTATGAAATTTGTGAATTCTTTTGCTTCTTGAAAACCTCTTACATTAATTTCTTTATCATTGATTTTCTTGTAAAGATCTCTTCTTTCATTTTCATAGAACTCAATTTTAGCTCTTTGATCTAAACTTTGTTCTATCAGTAATTGGTTTTCAAGAATGATTTTATTCAAGGTCCTCTGCAACTCATTAGATTTTTTACCATCTGATTGGTGTTTAACTTGCAAGTTTAAAAAATCTAACATGAGCTCATTTAGCTTGTGTTCAAGATCAAGATTGTCTAAACTTACCTGTTGTCCCGAAGTCTCTGGTATGTCATCAGAAAATGCCATGAGACAGAAGTTGGCCATTTCTTCTTCTTCTTCTTCATCAAAAGAGTCATCAGATAGCCATGTATCTGTTCCAGCAATTAAGCTGACTTGCTGTTGTTGCTTCTTAGCTTCCTCAAGCTTCTTTTCATAGTAAGCAACATCTTTCAGCTTCTTGGTCTTGCACTCAGATGCATAATGACCTCTTTTCTTGCACTTGTAACACACCACCTCAGCCTTTCCTTTATCCTTATATCTAACATCTTCTTTAGATCTATCATCCATCCTCCTTCTATCACTCCTCTGGTACCTCTGGCCTCCTCCCCTCAACCTTTGCTCAAATGTTTTGGTGAGCAGTGCTATTGCATCAGCAAAGGCTGAAAAATCTGATGATGAATCAGAAGTTTCAAAGGCCTGGCTGCTTGATGGTTGTGGATCATTGGAAGTTGTTTGTCTTTGTGAGTTAGATATAAGAGCTAAAGATCCCCCTCTTTGAATGGTTTCTTCAAATATTTCTTCCTCTCTGGGGATCAAGATGCTATATAAGTCGTGAAGACTCATGTTTCCTAGATCTAAGGTTGAGGACAAAGTCATTGTTAGACTTCTCCATTCTCTAGGGAAAGCATCAAGAAATTTAATGTTTCTTTCATCATTTGATTTAGTTATTCCAAATTTCTTTAGCTCGTTTAAAAGTTTTGTGAACCTTTGATATGTGTCATTTAACTTTTCATTAGGTAAACTTTTAAACCTTTCATAGGATGAGACGTTGTTTGTTCTCTTGTTTCTCTTCATCCTTTCTCCTCCTTCACAAAGATTCTCCAACTGATCCCATATTTCCTTGGCTGATGCACAAGCATCAACTTGTGAAAATATGTCATTAGGGATGGCCATTATTAAGAGTGATTTTGCTCTTTCATCCTTAACCACCAGATCCTTGTCTTCCGGGCTCCAGTTTATTTCACTTTTGGGAGCACGAGAGGCAGGGATTCCTGGTGTTTGGTCAGTTGCTGGAATTGCTGGTATTTCAGTCATTGGTATATGTGGACCCCTTTCAATGGATTGAAACAAAGCTCGGTCATGACCATTAAGGAAATTGACCATCCTGATTTTCCATTGGGGGTATTCCTCCCTGACCAGAGTCGGAGGTTTAGACATAGAACCAATGTTGAAAGCATTATTCCAGGTTTGAAAGCTGGCCATATTTAGAAAAAAGAAGAAGAGCGATTGATCGTTTAAAAATAATTTATTCAATCTGCTCTGATACCAATTGTTGGACCCGTTATGGCCTTAACAAATTCTTTTTACGTAATATGGCAAGTGATTTCAGTATATGTGAAAAAGATGTGCGGAAATGGAAATCAGACTTTCAAGAAACAAGACCTACAGAATTATCAAGTTTATATCACCTTGAAACAAATTAGTTTAACAAGGTTATTGTAAGATTATTATATAATACAAATGAATCTTGATTTCTGTGGGTGAGAAGAGCAGTTGGAGTTTGAGTGTTTGTATGTGAATGCTAAGCTTCAAACTCAAGTATCTTCTGCCTCTCGAGCCTTCTATTTATAGACGGCTGTGGATATGAATAAACAATTGTTTATTCATGCAATAAGTCTTGCATAAAGTAGCAATTTGACATATTCATTGAATCCATCATTCAAGTTGCATTTGTAATCATGAAAACCAATAATGTCATGCTTCGGTCATGGGTGGTAGGATAGAGTTGTGATTTAGACAAGTGGGTCTGTCATCAGAATTTCTGATAAGCCACTTCATCAGAAATTCTGGTGAACAAATCATCAGAAAGTATGATGATCAGAATTTGTTAGGAACTGATGATATTTCATCAGAAATATCATCAGATCCATCAGAAACGACCTTCTCTGATAATCCAAATCAACTCTTTATCAACTTGAGATTCTTTGTAGTAGATACTTTGCTTTTTAGTTGTCCCAACTATTTTTCTTCATCTTGCTGTGTTCTTCAGGACTGTTATCTTCTTCAGAGATCCAGTTGATTGAGATTTTCTTCAATACTTACAAATAAAGTTTCCTAACAAGATCATCTTTCACGCCTAGAAGACCCAGCTTTGGAGGCAACAAGGGACGAGCAAATCAATGAAAAATTTCCAACAGAGTCCCGGGATATGGTGGAATATAGACAAGAACCATGGTATGCCGACTATGCTAACTACTTAGCTAGCGGTATAGTCGCCAAAGGATGGCCACATCACCAAAGAAAAAAAATCTTTGCTGATGTAAAGCATTACTTTTGGGAAGATCCCTATCTTTTCAAAATGTGTGCTGACTAACTCATCCGAAGGTGCGTACATGGTAGTGAAGCAAGAAGAATTCTCCACCATTTTCATGAAGGTCCATACGGAGGACATCACGGTGCCGCTAGTACCGCACGAAAGGTATTTGATTCAGGATTTTATTGGCCTTCCATTTACAAAGACGCCCAAAGTCTTGTCAAGACATGTGATGCCTGACAAAGATCAGGTAATATTTCTTCCAAAAACGAAATGCCACAAAATGGCATTCTTGTTTGTGAGATTTTTCATGTGTGGGGACTCGACTTCATGGGACCTTTCCCACCGTCGAAAGGAAACAAATATATACTTGTGGCAGTCGATTACTTGTCTAAATGGGCCGAGGCCGAGGCACTTCCAACAAATGATGGAAGAGTTGTGGTAAGATTTCTGAAAAAATTATTCTCTCATTTTGGAACACCTAAAACATTTATAAGTGATAGAGGTACCCATTTTTTTAATCATCAACTTGAAAAAATGTTAACAAAAATATGGGGTCTATCACCGGGTCTCAACAGCATATCACCCTCAAACAAACGGACAAGCCGAAGTGACTAATAGAGGTTTAAAACGAATACTTGAAAAAAAACCGTAGGGTTAAATAAAAAGGAATGGGCTGATAAATTAGATGACGCTTTATGGGCCTTTCGAACTGCGTATAAAACAACAATAGGTACAACCCCATATAAGCTTGTCTATAGAAAAAGCTGTCACTTGCCGGTAGAAATAGCTCACAAGGCCTACTGGGCAATTAAAAATGTAAACTTAGATTTAGAATTTGCAGGTAAAAATCGATTTTGTCAATTAAATGAATTAGACGAATTAAGAAATTATGCATACTCTAACTCTGAAATTTATAAGGAAAGAATGAAAAACTTGCATGATAAGCATATTAAACCTAATGAATTTCGAGTAGGGGATCAAGTTCTTTTGTTTAATTCACGACTTCGATTATTTCCTGGAAAATTAAAGTCTAGGTGGTCAGGACCTTTTTCTATCACCCATATTTTCCCACACGGTGCAGTAGAAATTAATTCTCGGAATGGAATTCCATTCAAAGTTAATGGCCAACGGCTGAAACTCAACCAAGGATCATTGAGGATGAAGAAGAAGAAATCTCGCTTCAAAGGGTCGAAGAGTAAAAGCATCAACATCATACCTGGTAAGTTACGAACAAGCGGATAAACATCGAAATCGGTAAGTCTTCTAACCAAGTTTTGGGACTAGGTCGAAAAATGAAGATTTTGAGTAACAGACGCCGGGGTCGTGCCCGCTGAGCACGGGGCCGTGTCTAGCCTACTATTTTCAGTTTTCTCTGAAAATTTCACCGTCTCATGCTAACTTTTGGTGTATTCTTTCAGATGTCGAAGAAATTCACAAGGTTCAACGCAAGTGAGCTCGATGCCAAGGCAAGATATGATTCACTTCGAACAAGATCGGAAGAATACCCAAGACAAGTGTGTTCGGATCTTTTGGGATTAGTAAACCAATGGGACTGCTTCAACAACCTAGTCACCGGGCCACTAAGAGTCGCCCTTACTACTCACCTTCGCTCGGTTCCCAAATACACTTTGGAATTCTATAGCACATTTGTGTTCTACTCAAGGTGCGAGCCGTTTGACAATACTGGTGTGGAGTTCCGATGTGGGGGAACCAAGTACTCAATTTCAATGGCACAGTTTGGGTCAATGGTAGGGTTGTATTAGGAGGAAGACGCGGGCAATGAAGAAAACATTGGCGGGTTACGTGAACTTGATGAAAACGACGCCAAGCTGCATGGGCGCAAATTGGAGATGGGCACTACAACCCAAGCAGCACTAAGAGTACTAGGTTGAGGGATCCTCTTTACCGTTACATTCATCGGGTCCTCACTTACTCTCTTAGTCAAAGGCATGATAGCAGTGGCGTCGTTGGGCTGCGAGATCTGATAGTTCTTCATTGCATCCATACCCGCAAACCTCTCGATGTTCCTTTCCTCCTACTCCGAAACATGCACAGGAACCGGCTTGCTACTCCACCAACCCCTATCTTCTTCGGGGGTTGGATATACCGTCTCTTCAAGCGCTTCATGAACATGCCTCGATCTTTTGAAAGGAGTCCATGGTCGGGGAGAGTGGACATACACATCTGCCGCTCCATGAACTTAATCTATGAAGCCGAAGATGGGTCGGTCAGCTTCCAAAGGGTCCAAGGGCATGCTTGGAACCCACAAGAAGCACTTGTCCTTCATGCTCCACATTTCCAAACACCCCCTCATTTCCAACACCAGCCCCATGGTGATCCGGGCCAGTCCTCCTCACAAGGAGGCGGTTTTCTTAACTTTTAAAGTTTACATGATCTGTTGCAGGAGAACCTCATGTGCACCAGGAAGACCTATAACTTGGCCAGCAACACGTACAACCGGGTTGGAGCCAATGAAAGAAACATCTTCGATATTCAAGATGACATCGGGAACATCCGGGAGTACATGGCGGGGCACGGAGGAGGAGGTGATGATGAGGATGAGGACATGGACTAGGCACCTGGAGTAAGAGCTGGAGCAGCTGGTTGGTGATCCCACAGGTTAACCCCCCCTTTTCTATCGAACAATTTCCAGCCTACGTACCGAGTGTTGAACAATTTACTTTCCCGTTAACTCTTTTTATTTTCTGCTTTTGTTTTTATTTTTAACTTTGTGGTTTGGATGTTGAACTTGGTAATCTAGGATGTTTGCTATGGTTTGGTGTAGTGTTTATTGATAAAACAGGTACATATGAGGCTTAGAGTACTAAATATTAGTACTACTAAAGCCGGGACAAGAAAACCGAAGCCAGAAACCTGTTTTTCACCATTGCAGATTGTCTACACGGGGTCGTGTCCGGCCGACACGCCCCCGTGCCCACCTCCTAGATTTGCTGTTTGTTTAAATTCTGGAGATTTTTGCCAGACACGGGCTCGTGCCCAGCCAACACGCCCCCGTGTCCACCTTCTGTAAGTTTTCGTTACTGGCACTCTAAACACGTGGCCGTGTTCACCCAACACGGGGCCGTGTCCAGACGACCAGTAACATAAAATTTTGCTTTTTCACACCTTTTTACACATTCAATTAACCTAAAAACTTATTTTTGGGACACATTGAGTACAATGTGTAATTTAAGTGTGGGGGGGGGGGATGCTAAAACTTTGAATCTTGCAAGTCCTAATTAACAAGCCTTACACAAAACTCTATTGGAACTGCTAATCACCCCAAATTTTTTTCAAAAATTTTCATTTTTTTTACTTGTCTAGGTTTAAGTTAGGAATTTCAAAATTCTAAAAAAAAGTTATATTTTTACAAATTTACAAGCGATAGCGTCGTGATAAAAAGAACCAACATAAGAAAATTATGAAACGGCAAGACAAACTTAGTTAATATTTGATTACATATACTTGATCACCTAAAAACCCATTCCCACAAAAGTGAGTTTTGAGCCTTTATTGAGCATACAAATACATATCTTTAAACTAAATGCTCATTTTTCGTATCTTGTGTGAATAGCCGCTAGGTTCTTACAACTCTAGAACTTTCCACGACGATACATTCCCGGTCCTTACCAACTTAAACCCGAGTAAGTAAATGATGGAGGCATTAGGACTAACCCTTTTTATTCTACAAAATTATTTTTTCTTTTTTTTACCACCTACCCAAAATCCCCCTAGTTTGCCCCTTTGAGCCTAAACCTTTTCATTTCTTAACCCAAAAACCAAACACCCTTTTTAACCACCTAAACCCTTTTTCCTTTTTAAACCCTTTATTTTAGTAACAAAGCTCGGTTTTTCTTATGACTTCCTTGAAACAAAAAATGAAATAAGGATGAAGCCAAAGAAATAAACAATCAAGTTTATCAAAAAAACAACTTTGTTTGAAAGAAACGCTTCATCGAAATAAAAAGTTTTGAAAAATATCGAGTCTTATTAAAAACGACGCTTTTTACGCTTTTCGCCCTTTTACTAACCACTAACCCAACCACCCACCTTTAGCCCAATCCTAACCATTCACCCAAAAAGTCCTCTTGATATTTACAAAGGTATATAGTTAAAAAGGAGGAGGATTGATTGCTTGGCAAGCTTATGGTAGGAGTAAGTTCCATGCCGCTCTCGAGTGATTCACTAAAAATACACCTTCGGCTGAGTGTTGAGTGATCACCCGTGAGGTATGTGAACTTGTATATAAATGGAATTTTAAAAAGGCATGTTATGCCCTAATAAGTAATTTATCCTATGAAACGTTTTTAATAAATCATGACGAATAGGATTGTAAATAAATAAAAATAAAACTTAATAACGAATCTTGGAAATCCTGACACTCTATGACAAGCCCAAAAACCTTCTCTTCCACCCATTCCATTTGGGAGTGTAAAGCCACATTAAAAAGAGTTTTGCTTGAGGACAAGCAAAGATTCAAGTGTGGGGGTATTTGATGTGCACAAAATGCAACATATAAATTACATCAATTGTGGCATAAAACTAACCCTTTTGTAGTACTAATGTTGGAAAAAGTGTGTTTTTGTCTTCCTTTTGTATTTTCAGGATTAAATGAGCTCAAATAAACAAAAGAAGCAAAACTAAATCTAACATAAATACAAGAAAAGGAACAAACGTGGCATGCCCGACCCACCGACAGCATCTTCCCAAGCAAAACAAGAAAACAGAAGGCTAAACACTCCCCGTGCTCAGGGAGCACGGGGGCGTGCCCAAGTGTCAGCAGAAAAGACAAAGTTGTAGAAGCTTCTATCGCCCACCACGGGGCCGTGCTCAGCGGACAAGGGGCCGTGGTCAACTATAAGATTCGCAGAATCCAGGCAAATCTTGATAGTACAGATATGCTTCTGCACACGGGGTTGTGCTCAGCAGACACGGGGGCATGGTCAACTAATACAGACAAACTGCGATTAATAAAGAAAGAGAGAAGGATGGACATGGGGTCGTGCCCAACGGACACGGGGCCGTGCCCGAGCTTCTGTTAAGCCAATAAATAGGAGTGCTTGGATCACTTGCAACTCATCCCTTGGCACACCACCTCTCTCACACTTCACCCACCACCCACCACCATCACAACACAATCATCCACCACCAACATCCATTGTCCATCATAGAGTCTGTGAGTCGTCTCGGGATCCAAGATTGATCGTAAGAGTTCTTGAAAATCAAAGGCCATGTTTGCCTAAGTCTCTTACATCACTTGGTGAAGACAAGTGTTTAGTGTAATACTTTTTATTTTTAATCTTTTCGCACTTTTTATTTGATTATTTATTAATGACTTTAATGACTAGTTTCTTATGTTGAAGGTGATTCTTCCTTATCGTTTGTCCGTTGTGTCTTGGCATTATTTTACTGTCTATATAAAATAAAAGATTTTCACCATTCATATCTCCATGGTCTATATGGAGATATGTGGGCTACCTGGTCGGGGGTTAAGGGAACGGTTTGGTAAGAGTCTAGCCATTGTTCAGTGTATAGATCCTGCAAAGGACCTGGGTCAAATTTAGTAGGATCTCCTTCAATACCCACCGGTATTGGATGGCGGGGGTCCAAACTCTTTGATCCCCTCATAAGTTAAACTACTATTAAAACTTTAACCCCGCTACTTAGGACTGTATCCCTGCTGACTCAGACTACTTAGCCGAGGGTAACGTCACCTTCAAAAGAGGAGCCTACCACATTATGCATTAATAACTTAATTAATTATCTTTCAATAATCCGACCCATTAGGATTGTATCCTTGCTGACTCAAACTACTGGGTTGAGGGTAACATCACCTTCAAAAGAGGGGCCTACTACAATAACTAAGATAATCTCTTAAAATGTGCAAAAGTGCGGAAATAATCAAAGGTTACACTACACATGAGTCGGATCCAAGTGATTCATCTAGTCTATCTGTTTTTATTTTTATTTTATTTTTCATCATTTTAGTTAGTTTATTTTTCTAGTTTAAAGACTTTTTTTTCTAACTTTTTGATTTCATTAGACGTTGAGGATAAACCGGTACTAAAAGCTCTTGTGTCCTTGGACGACCTCGGTATCTTACCAACACTATATTACGTCCATGATGGGTGCGCTTGCCCATATGCGTGTTTAGTGTTAGTGAATATCGTGTTTTATAAATTTAAAACTTGGCTAAAAAGTGTAAAAAGGGCTTAAAATATACACCTAAAATATATTACACTACACGCACATCACTCCACCACCACCACAACACCATCATCCACCACCATCATCCATCATCCATCATAGAGTGTGTGAGTAGTCTCGGGATCCAAGATTGATCGTAAGAGTTCTTGACAATCAAAGACCATGTTTGCCTAAGTCTCTTACATCACTTGGTGAAGACAAGTGTCTAGTGTAATACTTTTTATTTTTAATCTTTTCGCACTTTTTATTTGGTTTAGTATTAATGACTTTAATAACTAGTTTCTTATGTTGAAGGTGAATCTTCCTTATCAATTGTCCGGGGTGTCTTGGCATTATTTTACTGTCTATATAAAATAAAAGATTTTCACCATTCATATCTCCACGGTCTAAATGGAGATATGTTGGCTACCTGGTCGGGGGTTAAGGGAATGGTTTGGTAAGAGTCTTGCCTTGTTCAGTGTATAGATCCTGCAAGGACCTGGGTCAAATTTAGTAGGACCTCCTTCAATACCCACCGATATTGGATGGCGGGGGTCCAAACTCTTTGATCCCCTCATATGTAAGCTACTATTAAAACTTTAACCCGGCTACTTAGGACTGTATCCTGCTGACTCAGACTACTTAGCCGAGGGTAACGTCACCTTCAAAAGAGGGGCCTACCACATTATGCATTAATAACTTAATTAATTATCTTTCAATAATCCGACCCTTTAGGATTGTATCCTTGCTGACTCAAACTACCGGGTTGAGGGTTATGTCACCTTCAAAAGAGGGGCCTACTACAATAACTAAGATAATCTCTTAAAAAGTGCAAAAGTGCGGAAATTATCAAAGGTTACACTAAACACGAGTCGGATCCAAGTGATTCATCTTGTCTATCTGTTTTTATTTTTATTTTTATTTTTCTGCATTTTAGTTAGTTTTATTTTTCTAGTTTAAAAACTTTTTTCTAATTTTTGATTTGATTAGACGCTGAGGATAAACCGGTACTAAAAGCTCTTGTGTCCTTGGACGACCTCGGTATCTTACCAACACTATACTACGCTCACGATGGGTGCACTTGCCCATATGTGTGTTTAGTGTTAGTAAATATCGTGTTTTATAAATTTAAAACTTGGCTAAAAAAGTGTTAAAGGGCTTAAAATATACATTAAAAATCTACGACACTCACACACATCAAGTTTTTGGCGCCGTTGCCAGGGACGCAAGAATTTTAAGAAAGTTAGGAATCAACGGCCTAATCATTTTTTCTAATTTTTCTGTTTTTTAGGATTTTCTTAATTTTTTAGTTCCTGCAGAGCTCAGCATGGGTCGTGCCTGGTCGGACACGGGCGGTGCCCGGCATCGTTACTGGCAGTTTTTATTTTCCGAGTTACAGAGAGTTGAGCACGGGGCCGTGTCGGTGTAACACGGGGACGTGTCGAACTCCCCAGTAACAGGGATCCGGAAAACAATCACTGTATCTCCGACCACGGTCCGTGTTTATCTGAACACGGGGCCGTGGTGAAGCTTCTAACTAACGTTCTTTTTTGTTTTTATTGCAGGACTTGGAACCCAGGCGCCACATCTGAACTTTCCACGTAGTGTATGAGCTCCAGTTCTAGTAGAGACATAAAAGAACCCCTAGACGAACCCAAACGCTTTCTAAGAAGAAGGCTTAAAGCTAAAAACCAAGAGAAAGTTTCGGGGGACCCACTTCCAATGGCGGATCAACGTACCCTCATGGATTACCTACGACCCACTGTAGGTAATCTCGGCGCCGCTATCAATGCACCGAATGTCGAAGCCAACAACTTCTAACTTCGGCCGCATTTGATACAAATGCTTCAAAACTCTGCAACCTTCTATGGGCTTGCGGACGAGGATCCCCATCTACATATTTCTAATTTCTTAGAAATATGTGATACCTATCGGATCAATGGAGCATCAAACGACGCCATCCGCCTTCAAATGTTTCCATTCTCACTAAAGGACCGAGCTAAGGCTTGGCTTAATGCCCTCCCAGTTGGCTCGGTAAACACCTGGGATGAACTAGCCCAAAAGTTTCTATATAAGTATTTCTCTCCTTCTAAAGCGGCTAAATTAATGACTGAAATTAATACATATTCACAAGAGGATGGGGAATCCTTATATGAAACTTGGGAAAGGTTCAAGGAGCTACTAAGAAAGTGTCATCATCACGGTCTTGCGGTGTGGCAACAAGTATCCACTTTCTACAATGGGTTGTTGCCACACATAAGACAAACACTTAACTCTAGCTCCGGGGGACTTTTAGGTAATCGTCGCCCAAATGAAATATATAATCAAATTGAGGAAATTGCTCAAACCAATTTTCAGTGGCACACTCCCCGAGGTAATAAATCTATTGCCCCGGGTGCCCATAAGGTTGATGAAAGCACTTCTTTACAAGCCCAAATTGAGGCCCTTTCTTCAAAAATCAAAAAGCTATAAATGGCAAAAACAGCCTCGGTCATGGCTTGTGAGGGGTGTGGTGGGCCACATGAAAATTGGAGTTGTATGAAAGAAATAGATGATCAAACAGAATCGGTAAACTACATTGATAATAGACCTAGGCCGTCGGGTCCTCTAACGGGTTCCTACAACCAAGGATAGCGTAACCACCCTAACCTTGGTTGGAGAGAACCCGGCAATGGTAGTAACCAACAAAATCTAAACCAACTAACGAACTTTCAACAACCAAGAATCGAGTCACAAAATTTCTCTCAACAACAAGGTGGACGAGAAAGGCTTGAAGATACTATATATCGCCTCCTCTCCGACACCGAAAACAAAAACTCGGATCGATTTCAACAATTGGAATCGAATTTTAGAAATCAACAAGCTAGTATTCAAAACATTGAAAAACAATTAAATCAAATAGCTCAGAATTTCTCCGAGAGACCACAAGGCGTGTTACCAAGTAATACTGAAACCAACCCAAAGGCGCAAGTACATCTCATCACATTGAGAAACCGTACCGTGGGTCCCAAGGAGGCTCCATTACCGCCAACTGAAAGAAGCCAATCTAGCCAAACCACAACTCCACCCACGCCCCAACAAGAGAAGGCTTCTCCACCAATTCAAGAGCCTACTAAGACTCCTCCGGTTCCATACCCCGGTCGGTTAATTCGTCAAAAGACCGATGAGCAATTCGCAAAGTTCGAAAATTTACTAAAACAAATGCATGTTAATATTCCATTTATCGAAGTCCTAACTCAAATGCCTAAATATTCAAAATTTATGAGGGGCTTCCTCACTCATAAAAGGAAAATTGAATCATTGCAATTAGTTAATTTAGAAGAAGAATGCTCCGCCTTACTACTCAACAAACTCCCGCAAAAGAAGATTGACCCTGGGAGCTTCACAATTCCTTCCTCGGTTGGGGAATCCCCCATTCGCAATGCACTAGCCGATCTCGGGGCTAGCATCAACCTCATGCCCGCATCAATGTTCAACCAACTCGGCCTAGGGAAAACAAGCCCTACAAAAATAAGCATACAACCCGCCGATAGGTCCATCAAATATCCACAAGGTGTCGCTGAAAATCTATTGGTCAAAGTCGGCGAATTTGTCTTCCCGGCCGACTTTGTCATACTAGATATGGAGGAGGATACCGAAGTACCACTTATCTTAGGGAGGCCATTCCTAGCTACGACCTAAGCGGTGGTAGACATGAATGATGGAACACTAACATTGAGGATTGGGGACGAGGAAATGAAGTTTGGAGTTGGAAAAAGAGTAGAAGACGACAACCCGGTCAACTACATGAAGGTCATAGACTCGAGTTTGGATAACGCTCTCCGACGGTGTGGCATGGGATGCAAAACATCCCACTTGGGTAACATATGACCAGGCTTTGGGTCTAGCCAAGGACCCTTATAAACGTGGCGCACCACGGAGGCATTCCACGGAACTATCCTTAGTTTAGTTTAGACTAATTTTTTATGTTTTCTAGTTTAGTTTTAATTTTCAGGAATAAAACACACTCGGGATGGTGAAGGATACCAAGGGAAACTTGAACCAGCACCCCATGCACAAAAACAGGGCCACCCGACATTTTTTCTTCATTACAGCAAGTTCAGCACGGGGCCGTGCTCAGCCAACACGCCCCGTGCCCAACCATCTGCAGAAAATGCCCAGTTCAGGTAACTGGAAACGGGGCGTGCTCGCTGGACACGCCCTCGTGCCCAGGCTTCTGTTTCTTTTACTAATTTCTGTTACTAGCGATCTGAACAAGGGGCCGTGCCCGGACACCACGGGGCCATGTCCAGACGCCCAGTAACAAATTTTTTTGCTTTTTCACACCTTTTTACACATTCAATCAACCAAAAAACTTATTTTTGGGACACATTGAGGACAATGTGTAATTTAAGTGTGGGGGGATGCTAAAACCTTGAATCTTGCAAGTCCTAATTACAAGCCTTACACAAAACTCTATTGGAACCGCTAATCACCCCAAATTTTTTTTCAAAAAAAAAAATTCATTCTTTTACTTGTCTAGGTTTAACTCGGGAATTTCAAGTTCTAAAAAGGTTATATTTTTACAAATTTACAACCGATAGCGTCGTGATAAAAAGAACCAACATAAGAAAATTATGAAACGGCATGACAAGTTTTGTTAAAATTTGATTATATATACTTGATCACATAAAAACCCATTCCCACAAAAAGTGAGTTTTGAGCCTTTATTGAGCATACAAATTCATATCTTTAAACTAAATGCTCATTTTTCGTTTCTTGTGTGAATAGCCGTTTGGTTCTTACGACTCTAGAACTTGCCACGACGATACATTCCCGGTCCTTACCAACTTAAACCCGAGTAAGTAAATGATGGAGGCATTAGGACTAACCCTTTTTATTTCTACACCATTATTTTTTCTTTTTTTACCACCTACCCAAAATCCCCATAGTTAACCCTTTTGATCCTAAACCTTTTCATTTCTTAACCCAAAACAAACACCCTTTTACCCACCAAAACCCTTTTTCATTTTAAATCCTTTATTTTAGTAACAAAGCTCGGTTTTTCTTATGACTTCCTTAAAAAAAATGATGAGGATGAAGCCAAAAGAAATAAACAAACAAGTTTATCAAAAAGAACTCTGTTTGAGAAAAAAAAATGCTTCATCAAAATAAAAAGTTACAAAAAATAAAAAGTCTTACGAAAACCGATGCTTTGTAGGACCGGTTTCGACCTTAATGAGTCGTTCGGAAGAGCTCTCGTACGTTTCACAGGCGGAAACTAAGAAACGCAATTGAAAACAACTAGAAAATCACTTTAATCCTCTTTTATATTCAATTGACAAAGTTTACAGTGAGAGGAAATACCGGCAGCACTTCGGTATCAATTGACCCAATCGTTACAAATGTTGACAGTTTGAGATCTATTTATAGTACTCAACCTATCGTTTGAAA
Source organism: Helianthus annuus (assembly GCF_002127325.2). Taxonomy (NCBI): domain Eukaryota; kingdom Viridiplantae; phylum Streptophyta; class Magnoliopsida; order Asterales; family Asteraceae; genus Helianthus; species Helianthus annuus. The sequence goes on from NC_035442.2 coordinate 97,092,705, forward strand.
CTCTTTCAAACGGTTACAATAACTTTCAAACGAAAGGCCTCAAACGGCCAAGCTTTCAAACGATTACATGTTAAATTCAAACGGTTGACTTCAAATAGTAGTCTTCAAACGGTTACCTCTCAAACAATTTGTTCTTCAAAGGGTAGCTCCACATGATTGGACCATTAAACCAATGCCTCTCATTGGACCATGCATCAATTTGTCTTCATGTGATGAAGACTTTCTCGTGAATGATAAGATGATGATGTCAGTCATGTGATGTCATCATCAAAGATGATGACATAAACCTTGATCAAAACCGCAACGAACCCGAGACTCGATATTAAGACGAAGACGACAGATGAATGCACTAACAGACTCCCCCTCAGATGTTGACGAGTCTTAAGTGTCGAGTCTTCACAATCTTCAGTCTTGATCTGTCTCTGGGCTTCACTCTTAGTCTTTTCTTGCAGGTCTTCAGACTCCCCCTTGTGATATGCTGGCATTTCTTCAGATCATCAGCATCATCAGCATTAGGATCGTTGTCTGGCTTTCCGTCTAACAGCTTTTCATCTTATCCTGCAAAAACTCTACCCCAAAGTAAATTTCTCTCACATATATATCTCAAACATAAACACTCGCACTAATTCAGACTCTCCTTCAAAACAAACACTGATTTTCCAATCTGATGAACCACTATAAGGTTAGATTATGAAAACATTTAATTCCAAACATACACTCCCCCTCAAATATTACTCATCATGTTTAGCACTCGGAATTTTGAAAATCTTCTTTTCAATACCAGTTGTCGAAAATCTTTTTGAATTTTTCAAAAGTTTATGCTAAAACATACACAAAATCTTTTTGGATTTTCTGAAAGAAATATGAAATGCAGAGAAGAAATATATACAAACAATATTTTTGTGAGTTCATGTAAGAGGATCATATCAGTTTTGAGACAAATCACCAACACCGTTAAGCTTCATTCCATTTTCAGTTCAAAACAATTCACCTAGATTGTCAGTATATTTGTCCACTTAAATTTTCACACAAAATTCAATTGATCCGAGATACGATATTAATGTTTTAGATACTAACTTATCTGTGTGTCCCGCTACTTGAATATACTCCCGTATCCAGATCCCAATATTCAGTCTTACAGGTGAGTATACCACAGATGATATCTGTAAGGGGTTAGGTGCGAAACCGTGAGAGCTCAGGTCAGAACTTCCGTTCAGCAGAGAGATGACGGCTCGACTTTTGGTGGGTCCCCTTTAGAGGATCTTTTTTACAACAGCAATGACTATCAATTTTATTGTTTCATCGATTTGCTGAGGGCGGCGCTTTTTCAAGCATTTGTAGAAAGTATTATCCGGGGACTAGGTCAGTACTTCCATACAGCAGAAGTCCCGGGATAATACCCCAGATATCACTGAGCATAAAGACCTAGTATCTCAGAATAAGGGATCTTTCAAACAAGATTTCAGGGGTCACCTATATATCCAAGCAGTTTTGTTAACCCACAGAATAAGCAAGTTTGATTATTTAAGTTTATATCTCGTCACAATCTACTAAATGTGTAAAAATCTACTGACACATCCGCAGTAAGATTGTTTATCACTTATAAACTTTCCAATTCTTTAGCATGTTGTGATAGTCCACTGATGTACTATCATTTCCTCTTTTATACAACAAAACTCATTTTTGATTTTATCATGTTTTTGGCTTTTTCAAATTTTCTAATGTTTTTGGATTTTCTGAAATTTCTACTCCCCCTAAAATGCAAACACATTAAAGAAAATTGAAAATAAACTGTACAGAGATATGACAACCGATATCAAATCGCATCAATTTGCCATTCTCTTTGCATAAACAATCTGAACTCTCCCTTTCACAAACCATTTTCTCATTGAGATTTCAAAACACTTAAGTTTGTTTTAATCAAAATGATTTTTCCGGAAAATGAGTTTGTTTTTACCACTTGTAAGTTTACCACTTGTTTAAGTACGGGGATATGGTTCATCATCTTGTCAGTTTTAACAAATGTAGTAAATCAAGTACAACTTAATGTCCTTGATTCACTGATTGCAATCAAGCAACCTCTAAACCACTTGTAGGTATGACACCTCTACACAAACCATTTTACCAATCAGAATGCCGATTCCTGCTTCGCACTTACCAACCTGGAAGCTCCGGCGTAGTCATTTAACCTGTAAAATTTTAACAATTTCAAGAATTTTTCATACAAACTCATAATACATGAATGATGCCGATTCCTGATCCACGATTACAAACTTGGGATCTCCGGCAAGTCAGGTTTTTCAACCGAAGAAAATGTCCACCCAAGCCTGACCAGCCTTGGGTGATTTCAATTCAGATTTTGTTGGGGTGTAAGTTGCTTTCTTTGTAGCATAAAAGTCTTTTACCCCTTTCACCTTCCCATCAACCATCTTTCCGAAAATCTTCTTAACTTTCCCATTAAAAGCCTTCTCAACATCAAAATTATCCTTATCAGAATAAAACTGATTTGAGATTTCAATCTTTCCAACTTTTCTTTTAAAATTCTCAGTCCTCAATGGTGGAAAGTTGTCGTCATCCATTGAAGGAACTGAGTTTTCATCATTCTCATCAAACTGTGGCTCCTCTGATTTTGTGGAATCAGATTCATCACCAGATTTTACCTCAGATTTCTTAACAACCCATTTTTGGTTGTCAAGTTTCACACTTCGCCTGTAAAATCTCTTCGAACACTCACCAACTTCAAATGTTGAATTTTTGAAAACTTTAAATTGTTCAGTTGGTGGCTCGGTTTTATCAACAACAACTTGTTTCAGTTTTCCAGAAACTTCTTGTTTTGTGTTTGTCGCTTTCGGACAGTTCCATGCAATGTGACCAACTTCATTGCATCGGAAACAGGTTCTTGTTTCTTTCTTCACAAAAGCTCCATTCTTTTTCTTCTCGGCAAGAAATTCTTGATTTGTTTGTTTCCAGAATGAGCTTTTTGCTTCCTCTTCCGAGCTTGTACCTGAAACAAATTTTGTATTTGGTTTAGAAAATTTTCCATTTTTATAGTTTTCTGGTGGAGTAAAACCAAGTCCTTTCTTTTTGTAGCTACGATTTTGGTTTGGTTTCTTTTGAAAACCAGAACCAGAATTGTAACCTTTTTTCTTGTTTAGTCGTTGTTGAACTCTTGAGGTGTAAAATTTAGGTTTACCATTAAGATTTAAATCTTTTATTTCAGAAATATTAATTTCTATTAATTTGAAAACCTTTTTAATCATTTCTGGTTTAACACCTCTTATTGGAAACTCTTTATCAAAATATAATTTGTCAGAACCATTCAAAGTATATGCAACTTCAAAAGTTACGTCATTCAAATTAGAATTTGACAATAAAAACTCTTTACTGTAAACCCGTTTTCCCGATGATTTAGAACTCTTTTCAGACGAACTCGAACTCCTGACTGACTGACACGAGCTTTCGGACTCAGACTTTGACTTAGACTCCTCATCCTTTTCTAACACCTGATCGACCACTCGTTTTATCAAATCGGACTCATGATCTGTGTCGGGCGCTGTGAACGTGACGTCAATATTATCTGGTAAAACATCGGTTATCTTGGATTCTAACTTAATATTAATCGCCTGTTTTAGTTCTTCCTCGTTAGGTTTTCTAGGCGAGTACCCTTCCCAAATCGGAGGCGGACACTTATTATAACAGACACCCTGTTTCTTACCATTATCCTTCTTCTTCTTTGGCTGTTCATCTTTAAATGCCTCAAAACCTTCAACTGTTGGATAAATTCTGTCGATTATGTAGTCACAACCTTTGTAACTTTGCAGCAATCTTCTGATTCTTTCATTCTCAGCTGCTTCATTATCCAATTCTTTCTTCAACTTTGCACATTCTTCTATGTACATGTTTATCTCTTTCTGCTTTGTCATCATTGTTGCATTTAGCATCTTCACAGCTTTTTCTCTTTCTGAGTTAGTTTTCTCCAGACCATTCACATGCCTGTTCAATACATCATACGACTTTTTCAAGTTCTTTACATCAAATAACAACTGTTCTTTCAACTTTTCTAACTCACTAAACCTCTCGTCTTTCCCTATACATTGTTTACAAGACTCTAAACATTTAAGACAGGGTTTTGTGACTTCAACGATCTTCTCGACTTCAACTCTCTTTTCAACTTCTACAATCTTCTCAATCACTTTGACTTCTTTCATTTCCTTTGCAGCTTTCTTCTCTTTCAGTTTCTTCAGTTTTTCTGCAAAATAAAATTCAAAACTATCAGAAGATAAGTGAGATTTTCCAATATTAATCTGTTCAATCTCTTCATCACTATCACTTGTTTCTGATGAACTGTTTTCAGAAGAAACAGATCCTTCATCTTCACTCTTCTCTTCATCAGATAACACTTCCATCCATTCCTTCAGCATTTCTGGCTTTCGAATAATATGTGCAATGAACGCTTTAACATTTGAATCAGCTGGAATAAACTTGTCCCAGCTAAAACCTTCAGCCATTTTCTCATCATCTTGATCAATGATGCCATAATAAGCTTTCCTGTTTGCATCCTCGATCATTCTTCCATGTGCCATCTGAGGTTCCTTTTGTTGATGCGGTTGATGAGTGATTTGCTGATAAATGGTTTTCCTGTAATAATCATCTTTCCCAGACGATTCCTTTTCTCCTCTTGGCTGCTGATTCTTGCATTCTCTTTTAAAGTGACCTTTCTCCCTGCAACGAAAACAAACAACTTTGGATTTAGCAAATCCTAAGTTAGAAAGGTTTGCATCCAAGAAATCAGTTCTCCCTGTAACCAATCTAAACTTTTCAGCTCTCCTCAAAACACTCGCCAATGCCCAGTTGATGTCCATCAATTCTAGCTCCTCTGCATCGATCTGGTCATAATCTTCTTTCGTCAGCATTGGATTGCCAATTCTTTCGGTAATCAACCCTTCATAAGCTTCCAATGCAGTGACCAGTAATCCCATATGACTCTTTACAATTTCTTTAGTATAATTCTGTCCGTTTTGAAGATGTAGAGCCACATTGCACTGAATCGAATGTCCATTTCCAGCAGATGCACTTTGAACACTTGGAGGATTCACCGTTGAGAATCCACTAGTGTTTACTGATCCTTGACTGCTTGGTTCAGATTGATTTCCAGCACTAAAAGCAGTTTGTATCTTTGGACTGGCTTCAGCAGTTTGAACATTTCCTTTATAATAAAGTTTGATATCTTGCTGATGAGTAGAACTGTTCATTCTGGCAATTTTCTGCTGCTCCAGATCCTGTGCTTCCAACTTCTCTATGAACTGTGCAATCGATAGCCTGCTAAACTGTCCGGAATTCTTCAATATCATCAGATATGTGCCCCATTCCTTTTGTGGTAATGCATCAACAAGCTTTTCAACCCATTCAGCTGGAGTTTTTGTAATCTTTAACTGCGACATGGTGCGAACAAGATGACACTATCTTTCAATGAGAGTCTTTGTTGTTTCACCAGGCATGCAAGTAAACAATTCAAACTCTTTCTTCAACAACGCTGCTTTACTCTGTAACATCTCCGTACTTCCCTCAAACTTCTTCTTAAGAGCTTCCTAGATAGAGTACGCATTGTCATCATGTTGAAGCAACACAAATATATCCTCCTTTACTGCTTGCTGTAACAGATTGATCATCATTTTTTCACCTTTATAACTTTCCCTCTCTTGATCAGTGAATTCAGAAATGATTTTATCGACATTCATAGCGCTTTGTGGTCTAACATATTCAGTTTCGATGCTCTCCCAAGCTTTTAGATGATTCGCCTGCACCCAATTCTCGAAACGTTTCTTCCATCCGTGATAATCTTCAATTCCCATCAATTTCGGAGGTTTTTGCATCGTTCCGGTTTCATTCTCCATTGTCATGTTCTTAGCAATGTCGGTCGGACTAGCAGGAGTTGTAGCAAATGCGTTGTAAAACTCAGAATCCATGCTTCAAGAATCAGATGATACTTCGGGAAATACCTGAATGCGCACAAATAAAACACAATCAGTTTAAAGATTTATCAATCAATAGAAACGAACTGGTACTCGAACTGATGAATATTCTGTGCGGACTGAGGATTGACAAACTGTGTGGACTGCTATGACCCAAATCAAATACAAATAGCCCTTTTTCGTGTAGACTGACTGACTTTCAAATGAATTGGACCTTTCCACGCGACCTGAACACACTAACGAACTGACAAGTTTGAATTTAAATGAACTGCACCTGTGAATTGGGATCAAATTCAAACCTTGTGAAAACACATGAGCCAACAGCAACAATTTCTTCACAATTTTTATTAAAAAAATTATGTAAATCGCAATTAAACTCAATTCATAATGATCACATCACATGTAAAACATAAGCAAAATCTAGTGTTCAGGTTTATTAGGTTTCATGTGATTAGGCCGTGAAATTTATCAACTACAAATTGCATTAACTATTAATCTTTCACATGTGTAAGAAACCGACAACAATCATCATAGGCACTGATAGATTTTAACTCGTCAATGTGAATGAACCTAAAAAAAAAAACTAAACTAACAACTAGTGGGCTGACAATGAGTGGCTGACAACCATTTGATTGGACCTACGAATTTTTATTGGGCGACAACAATAAACATTGAACTAACACATTAGTGGGCTGCACTAAAAAATCCCATTGGGCCGCAATACTGATGTTTAATAATATTCCCTTTTTGGTTAAAGTGGCCGACAAAAAATCTTTAGATAATAGGGCCGAGCTTAACTAAGGCTGGTTATATTGAATACTATGTCAACACTTTTAAAAACACATAATATTCCTATTGGGCCGCTAACTCCATCCAACATATGTGATTAGCCCTTTAATATGCAAAACATGCAACCTTTAATTATTCACACATGAGCCGTCACATGATCTCTTTACACATGAGCACTGATTGGACACTAATGAACCGATTTATATGATCATATCATATGATCTCTTTTTCAAATCGACTGACAACCATGTTTAATGATATACACAAAACACGAAGATATTTTCAAGCGGTCATCACGTTTTCAAGCGGTGTGTCAGTTTCAAACGATGTGTTGGTTTCAAACGGTGCACTTCAAATGATGATTCAAACGTACATGACCAATTTCAAACGATCAAGTGCATTTCAAATGACAGAATCTATTTTCAAACGATTGGAAGCCAATTTCAAACGATAAGCAGCAGTTTCAAACGGAAGGTTTTATGACGTCATTATTTCACGAACATTTTGAAACGGTATGAACATTTTCGATCAGTTTTAAGTCGAATTATGATCTAAAACTTTCAAGGCTTTGTTAGATATCAGTTCCGAACACAGTGTGAAGATTTGAGCCAATTTTAACCATAAAAAGTATCGGTTTTGAACAGAAGGTGTAGAAAAACAGATTTTCAAGCTGAATATGGCAAGAACTCCTCGTCCTGAGCTCTAATACCACTTGTAGGACCGGTTTCGATCTTAATGAGTCGTTCGGAAGAGCCCTCGTACGTTTCAGAGGCGGAAACTAAGAAACGCAATTGAAAACAACTAGAAAATCTGATGTGGGCCCAAGTGTGGAGGAACGGGCTATTTTGTACTTGGAGGCCCAAGATCGCGTAACAAAAGGGCCTTCACTAAAATGGCTCTAACTTGGGCTACGGGGGTCCGTTTGGGACGTGCGACCAGGCGATTCGAACGTGAGAACGAGCTCCATCTTGCTGCAAACGCCTACGGCGGTTTGGGTCATCGTCCGGGCCAAAAAACGCTTATTTCTATTACTTATTTGCATTTTTATGTTTTTTGAACTATTTTGGGCTTTTTTGTTTTAGGCCGTGTGTTTGGCCCGTTATCTTTTTTAGGCCCGTTTCGAATTTCAGTCTTTATTTATATGTTGCTATAGCTAATGAGAAGATCAGAATTGAATTTTGAGAAAACTGTTTTTTTTTTCACTTCAAATTCCGTGGCCTTTGGGGTTACAATTTGGGGGTTGGGGAAGAACTACACGGGTATTCGTAGAATCAACGTGTAATCTTCATTTTTTTCGTTTCACGCGCTGCATCAAAATCACTTTAATCCTCTTTTATATTCAATTGACAAAGTTTACAGCGAGAGGAAATATCGGCAGCACTTTGGTATCAATTGACCCAGTCGTTACAAATGTTGACAGTTTGAGATCTATTTATAGTACTCAACCTATTGTTTGAAACTCTTTCAAACGGTTACAATAACTTTCAAACGAAAGGCCTCAAACGGCCAAGCTTTCAAACGATTACATGTTAAATTCAAACAGTTGACTTCAAATAGTAGTCTTCAAACGGTTACCTCTCAAACAATTTGTTCTTCAAAGGGTAGCTCCACATGATTGGACCATTAAACCAATGCCTCTCATCGGACCATGCATCAATTTGTCTTCATGTGATGAAGACTTTCTCGTGAATGATAAGATGATGATGTCACTCATGTGATGTCATCATCAAAGATGATGACATAAACCTTGATCAAAACCGCAACGAACCCGAGACTCGATATTAAGACGAAGACGACAGATGAATGCACTAACACGCTTTTTACGCCTTTCGCCCTTTTACTAACCACTAACCCAACCACCTACCTTTAACCCAAGCCTAACCCTTAACCCAAAAGTCCTCTTGATATTTACAAAGGTGTATAGTTAAAAAGGAGGGCGATCGATTGCTTGGCAAGCTTATGGTAGGAGTAAGTTCCATGCCGCTCTCGAGTGATTCACTAAAACATATCTTCGGCCGAGTATTGAGTGATCCCCCATGAGGTATGTGAACTTGTATATAAATGGAATTTTAAAAAGGCATGTTATGCCCTAATAAGTAATTTATCTTATGTAATGTTTTAAATAAATCATGACGAATAGGATTGTAAATAAATAAAAATAAAACTTAATAAAGAATCTTGGAAATCCCGACACTTTATGACAAGCCTAAAAAACCTTCTCTTCTACCCATTCCATTTGTGAGTGTAAAGCCACATTATAAAGAGTTTTGCTTGAGGACAAGAAAAGATTCAACTGTGGGGGTATTTGATGTGCACAAAATGCAACATATAAATTACATCAAATGTGGCATAAACCTAACCATTTTTTAGTACTAATGTTGGAAAAGTGTGTTTTTGTCTTCCTTTTGTATTTTCAGGATAAAATGAGCTCAAATGAACAAAAGAAGCAAAAAGACAGCTAAATCTAACATAAATACAAGAAAAGGAACAAACGTGGCATGCCCGACCCCCCGACAACATCTTCCCAAGCAAAAACAAGAGAACAGAAGGCTCACTGAGCATGGGGACGTGCCCAAGTATCTGCAGAAAACAAAAAGTTGTAGAAGCTTCTATCACCCACCACGGGGGCGTGCCCAGCGGACACGGGGTCGTGGTCAACTCTAAGATTCGTAGAATCTGAGTAAATCTTGATAGTACAGATACGCTTCTGCACACTGGGTCGTGCCCAGCGGACACGGGGGCGTGGTCAACTAATGCAGACAAACTGCAATTAATGAAGAAAGAGAAGGAGGATGGACACGGGGCCGTGCCCAATGGACACGGGGCCGTGCCCGAGCTGCTGTTCAGGCTATAAACAGGGGTGCTTAGCTCATTTGCAAACCATCCCTTGGCACACCACCTCTCTCACACTTCACCCACACTCCACCACCACCACAACTCCATCATCCACCACCATCATCCATCATCCATCATAGAGTGTGTGAGTAGTCTCGGGAACCAAGATTGATCTTAAGAGTTCTTGACAATCAAAGGCCATGTTTGCCTAAGTCTCTTACATCACTTGGTGAAGAAAAGGGTCTAGTGTAATACTTTTTATTTTTAATCTTTTCACACTTTTTATTTGGTTATGTATTAATGACTTTAATAACTAGTTTCTTATGTTGAAGGTGAATCTTCCTTATCATTTGTCTGTGGTGTCTTGGCATTATTTTACTGTCTATATAAAATAAAAGATTTTCACCATTCATATCTCCACGGTCTATATGGAGATATGTTGGCTACCTGGTCGGTGGTTAAGGGAATGGTTTGGTAAGAGTCTTGCCTTGTTCAGTGTATAGATCCTACAAGGACCTAGGTCAAATTTAGTAGGACCTCCTTCAATACCCACCGGTATTGGATGGCGAGGGTCCAAACTCTTTGATCCCCTCATATGTAAGCTGCTATTAAAACTTTAACCCGGCTACTTAGGACTGTATCCCTGCTGACTCAGACTACTTAGCCGAGGGTAACGTCACCTTCAAAAGAGGGGCCTACCACATTATGCATTAATAACTTAATTAATTATCTTTCAATAATCCGACCCTTTAGGATTGTATCCTTGCTGACTCAAACTACTGGGTTGAGGGTAACGTCACCTTCAAAAGAGGGGCCTACTACAATAACTAAGATAATCTATTAAAAAGTGCAAAAGTGCAGAAATAATCAAAGGTTACACTAAACACGAGTCAGATCCAAGTGATTCATCTTGTCTATCTGTTTTTATTTTTATTTTTATTTTTCAGCATTTTAGTTAGTTTTATTTTTCTAGTTTAAAAACCTTTTTCTAACTTTTGAGTTGATTGGACGTTGAGGATAAACCGGTACTAAAAGCTCTTGTGTCCTTGGACGACCTCAGTATCTTACCAACACTATACTACGCTCACGATGGGTGCACTTGCCCATATGTTTGTTTAGTGTTAGTAAATATCGTGTTTTATAAATTTAAAACTTGGCTAAAAAGTGTTAAAGGGCTTAAAATATATATTAAAAATCTATGACACTCACACACATCAACAGTTAAGAGAAAAAAGGGGACATGAACTCACAAGTTTGCGTCCGTAGTCTTGTGCACTCAAAGTTGATATCCACGAGTCGTGTCACTACCTACACACGTGCTATGTTTTATTAGACACTTAGGTTGTGTAACTACTCTTAGCCTTATTTATTTATTAGGGCTTGTTTTGGAGTTGTATTTATTTTGAGTTACACGTTCGGTGTACGATGTATATATATAATTTTCATAGTTCCAAATTCAATATATTAGTTAAAATAATTATATTTTAACTTATATTACTTTCATGCAATTATTCGGGGGTTTTATTACAAATGATATATTTTTAACTCATTGTTCCGTATGGCTCTCATATACGTATGTTTGGGGATTCCATAACCAACATATTCTTTATTGAGTATTATACATCTATACATACTCCCAAGTATAGGTATACTTGTATTATGAGTATGTTACTTCGTATTCTCATGTTTATGTGCAATACTTGTATATGGGTATTTTACCAAGTGTTGGTAGTATATGTTGGTATGTATTTATACGTATACGAATGCGTATTTTCTTGTATTTATTAAGTATTTCATACTTAATTTATGTATAATTTTCCGGAATCTTGTTTTTGCACAATTAAAAATCCCCATTCTTATATTCTTAAAATATGTATGTTTTAAGAAAATTCTATAGAAAAATATCTACAATTTGACTTGATAAAATATGTATATATTCACATATATCTTAAAAATAATATATTTTTAAGATCAAAGTTAGAAAAATAAATATTTTTAGTTTCCACCAAAATAATATATTTTTGAGTTGTTTATGAAAATATACATTTTCTTACACTCAAAATAATATATTTTCAAGTTGACAAAATATAATATATTTCATAATAATTGTAAAAATACATACTTTGTCGTTTGTTCGGTTTTGAAAGTACCGTTTACCAAGTTTGTCAAGATACGAATTAAATTTCCAGAATATTTATATATTTTATCCAAGGTGTCCATTGTCCGAATTGTCCAATATTTGTGTGCAAGTTATATATTTATTTTCTTGTAATTCTTTTGTAATTACTCAAATTACAATTTTTGGTATTTTGTGAGGTATATTATTTTCAAGTTCCTAATTTTTATTGTAACTAATACAATTAATATACACATAGCACATAATTTGTGTGACTTCTAAATATATATTTTCCTAAATATATACTTAGTCATTTTTATTCTTGAAAATCAACCTCCATTACTTGTAATTTTTATACCAAAAATTATGGCAAATTTTGTACTAAGTGTTTAATTTCTACAAAAATTTTGCCATAGTTTCCTTTGAAAAATGGAGGTTTCTATGTTTTAAACATATCATTTTCTTTTTCAAAAATCATTAACTGACATCAACAATCATCAACAACTTACCATATGCCATAAAAATACCTTTCATAAAGATGTGAACTTGAAAGTTTTATAAAAATTTGTAGTCTTTTAGCATGATGTTTATCAAGTTCCATAAACCTCTAAAACATGATTTTTATTCCATAATAACCATTTTTATAAAAATTCCATCTTTACAACTTACAACTCACTATAAGTAAACTTTGTTTGCTTGAAACTTTGAATTTTCAAATCCTTCACTTTTAAGATCTACAACTTGTAGGAACCATTATCTTACACAAAATCATACTTACTTTCAAGTTCATGCTTTACATAAAGGTTTTTCAAGTTCATCTTCAAGTTTAACCATGGATTTTTTAAGATCCATGCTTAAACTTGTTAGATCTAAGCTTCTAACAAGCTTTAGCATCATAAATCTACACATACACACAAGATTCAACAACGACTTCATCACATACATCAAATAACACTAAAATCACTTGTTTTTATTTAGATTATGTTAGATCTTTACATCTTCATCTTTTAAGGTTTAGTTTCTTAGATGGTGTGACTTGTACATAACATAAACATGAACTAAAATAGTGCTTAGAAAGCTTACTACTAGCTCTATTGGCTAGGGAAGTGGCACAAGAAGGATGAAGATGAAGAATGATGAAATCAAGTGGTTAAAAGCTCCTTAAAAGGTCCTTCACCTTCCAATGCTTCACACCTTCCTTATACACCTTCTAGCACCTTTGTATCACCTTAGATGGCCTTGATTATGAGTGAAAAATGGTGTTGTGTGGGTAGTTGGGTGAGCCAAGAACAAGGAGAGAAGAGAGGAAGATGACAGAAATTTTTGAAGTGAATATATAAGGGTAGTGTTCTTTGGTTTATAATAACTTCCTTCCAACATTGCAAGACCCTTTAGACTATATGTCCCATATCTAGACATCACAACTTAATATTTTAATGAAAAAAAGAGGTGGGGGGCATATGGGGCCGGTTAGGATAGAGGGGGGGTAAAATGTAAATTCTTGGAAGTTTAGGGTGAAAGATGTAAACTAGAAGGTTTAAGTTAGTTTAAGTGTGTTTATGTGTTTTTATGATTTTTAAGGTGTTTTATTACCATAACTAGCTTTATATCATAAAATCAATGCTTCTAGTTTATTTTTGGTGTTTTGGGTAGTGTCCGGTTATTCGTTTGGTGGTCGGTTCGTTAAAGTGCTAAATTGCGCAGTTTTGTGAGTTATGAGGTACTTTTTATGACAGATTTCATTCCCGACACTTTAAAAGTTATTCTGGCCATCTAGACCTTATTTCTGTATAGTATTTTGATATTTATTTGCTGATTTTTTGCTGAATTCTGCAGAATTCTGCATTTAAAGTGCATTTCAGGTACTTTTTAGTGTTCATTCGCCACTCGGAAGGCAGTATCATAAACCCTTACTTTCCTACATAGAGTTCTAGTATAAATTTTGGTTCTAGTGTTGGTTCAGTTCTGTTTGTGCATGAAGGAAAACATGTGAACATACCTTTGATTGCATCAGCACAGGCCAGCAGAGAATCCAGATGTAGATGCAGCAATAGTGTTTGACATAGTTGTCAGTTTGGTCGGGTTCCTCCTTAGGGTGCAATATAATGATGGAGACTAAGAAAACCGAAAAGGGTATCGGCCGTAGGAGAGGGAGGTCGAACATTATGATGTTATGGCTAATGGGGTGGTGTAATTGTGTAACTGAGTAACCCCATAACCTCCACATAACTCTCCTTATATAAGCACCCAGGAGGAAACCCTAATTAGTTAATAAGGGTAATATGGTCCATCAACAATTACCAACTAATTATCTTAATAGGTTCTAATATATTTTGATCTCTATAATGTAAATGATTATGATGGCTATAGATTAAATATTAATACGTAATATATTTAATCTTACATTCTCCCACTTAGCCGAGTAATCATTTACTATGAGTATTAGATAAGCCTGATCAGGAGTTAACACTCATTTTAGCCTTAAACAAGTACTATAGCAGAAAAATACAGCCGTTGAATCATTATGCGACTCGGGACCCCCATTAATCATACTATAGCCTTAATTTAAAACCTAATCATCATGATCAAAATACACGTAAGCCCTTTGTTTGATTTGTAACTATATTTGTCTATATGCCATTATGCTAGCTTGACATATTCTTAGAGACATACAAAACCAAACGGATGAGGAAAAATTAACTTATACTTAGACATTCATAGTACGATATGCAATTGCGCATGGCCATTAATTAATACCCGTCTATGAGCTCTCTTAATAAGACTTATGGGTAATAGCCTTTCAGTTATAGGATCCTTAAGCATATCATGAATGTATTCGATACAAAACTTAGTTTCCTCAATTCGTTCATAAACGAATAATTAATTGCGTATCGAAACTTAATGCAGCACCTATTGAACTGTTACTGTTCAAGGAGTTATGGTAGCTGACTTTATCACACTAATTCTTCAAAACATTAATTATATGGAGTTAATAAACTTATGAGTCCACTGATAAATTTCCAACAACATTTAGTGACTATGTTATGTCGTTATAACTTAGGTTGTTAATATCAGTGCATTATGACTCCTCCATAAAATAGGTTTTGTCTGCTGACATAAAGATATACCCGAAATTACATTTTATCATCTTTGAATATCTCAAAGGTAGAGTAATAAACCGGTTTTAATTCTCACTTCTTCTTTAAATTGTAGTCTCTCGTTTCTTTTTAAGATATTGTAATACTCCATTAGATGCTACACATTAATCTAGACATATCTAGTGTGTTGCAATGTGAGTAATATCTAAACGAGTATAGACTTGAACTTACATAAGGCTTCCAATTAATGAAGCGTAACTAAATAATCTCATTTATCCTATTATCCTCTTAAGGAGAGCAGTATTGTTTGTTACATATGTAAGGACCCATTTAATGATAAACTTATGGAACGAAACTAATATCCCATTTGGTCTATCTCAGTACGTTATGATATCTTATTACATAAGAGACATCTCTGAGATCTATTATATCAAAGTTTGTGTTAACAATGCTTTGACTTATGTAACATATACTTGTCAAGAGAATATCATCTATATAGACAAGTTTATCTTAGTTGCTCCCACTCATCTTGAGGTAGGTTCATTAATCCACTTGATTCTTGATGAAAATAATTACGTTAGCTTTTCATCACATTATGATGTTTGCATTAACCCATACATGGATATTATTGGCTTACAAATAAAATGTTCTTTAACCTTCAGTTTAAAACTTTAGGTTGTTATCTAATGAACATGTAAATGTGTCAGCCATTGTTAGGGAAAATTCTTTTAATGTTCATCTAATGTAGCTTTAAACTATTATAATCTACTAGAACAGTGATGATCCTCAAAGAAAACTTTGATAATTTATCTCTTCCTAAGTATGACCTTTGACAATCAATCATGCTTCTTAGTGTCTTAACGCTTATATTAGGATTTGATTTATTTATGAACACTCTTAGGTAATTCAATCAAAACCCAAACGTTACACGAACACATAAAATCAGTTTTACTAGAAAACTGTTTTATTCCATTTAGAAGATTGACTGACACTAATGGCTTAATTAGAAGAGATAGGATCAGTAAACATTTCCAAAATCCATTTCAACTTCATTAGGGAGGTTACGTAATCATCAAAGTTAGTAGGTTTTTTTAAACCTAGATGACCTCCTGAGTTGATTATTGGGTTTTAAAAGTTTCAGCTTTATGGATTAGCTCTTGGTTTGGTTGCTATCATTTTCATTCTAAGTTTTGTAAGAGTTGGTGCAGTAAGGTGTACAAGAGGTGTAATCGGAGTTAAATTCGGAGTGAAATTTAATGACACTCTTCCCCCCGCCTCTTGTATTCCTTGCAAATCATGATAAGGACTTTGACTGCTCCCACCGAGCTTAGAAATCTTTAGGAACTCAGCATGCGTAGGGTCAATATGTAACGACCAACAAATTCTAATAGAGAAACAAGTTAATGACGTTAGTCGTTGTGATTTCTCTTGTTGAGGATTATGTTAGTTTAGGTAAGAAATCTAAGTGTGCCCACAATTAAGCAACAATGAAACTTTTGTAAGAGTAGCATTAGATTTTAAGGAGACAGGTGATGATAGAACAGTGTTATGATGGAGCGATGTCTTGTACAAGAGGTGTAAATTTAAAATTTTCACTCCCCCACCTCTTGCAACTATTGCAAGTTATTATTAAGACACTTAATGCTCTCACTGATCTTTAATATCTCTAGAATGCTACAAGAGAAGTTTCAATGAGCTACGTGATGTGGGAACCTATCACATATATGTTAGACTTTATTTGATTTCTTTAACGTCCAGATGTCATAAGAAACTTAGGGACATATTTAATAGAAATCTTATAAAGTATATGTATGAATAAATTTCTTCTAAGACCGTGGGCCATATGTGACAAAATTTAGATACAAGTTGATAGTCTGTTAAATGATAAATGAATTATGTCTGAATATTCCATTTGGAATAAGTTCCACGAATGTCAATGAATGACTTATGATGGACCCATACTTATTCCTTAAGCCAAGTAATATTTAGGGCTTTAACATCATGATTTAAAATCACTTAAAATGAGATTAGATGGAAAAATCATCCTCATTAACCATGTCATGATTTCTCATGAATTTTGGTTCTAATGGATGAAATTTATAAGTCTCATTTTCCTTTTGTCAAATTTTCATTAGCATGATGGCAAAAGTTGTGAAAAAGTAAGGTATCATCTAGTTTCATCTTAGTAATGTTTCAATCCAGATATTTAGAACAAATAAGATGAGAGTTTAAGGTAAGTGTGACTTTATGTTGACTATGCAAACCTCACAATCTTCATAACATTGCTTAATTATGATACTATATTCTGATTAATCTTCAGAACATATAAAGTATCGAAAAACGTTGTTGGAAGATTGTTCATTACGGTTCTTATAGTCTTAACATTTAATTTTGTCACTAACTCTCATGTTAGTTATTTGTCAAGTTCTGGTAAGGAAACGTATGGAACTAGAGTCAACTAATCATGTGTTAATTGGAATATTAAAATTATCAGACTTAAATATCATTAGTAAGTTACTATCTAATTAATTTATCCAACTGTTCTTTAGAATAATGGATAGTCTCGTTGCTTATGCCTAGTCTAATGACATAATTATGCAGTGAGATTTTCCCTTGAAGAACCTTAACGTTGGGATTAGCACTTGTAATTTGTCTATGGACCTTAGGACAATCCTCTCTTAAGGTTTTAGTGGTTGTAAGGTGAATAACATCTTATTTTCCAGTTTCAAACATTTATTTCTATGTACATATGTTGCTTATCAACACACTCGTTATACTTTGGTATTTTTGAGTGTTATAGCTGATTTATAAGGCATCAAATTGTACAAGTGAAAATCTTAGTATGTAATGTACTGGAAAAATGTACTTATTTTCATGCGTAAGCCCTTAACTTTATGGGTCATGGTATTGTACATTATAATGTATTCACATGTACCACTTAACCTTATAATTTATAATTTTAAATGAAGACATGCACCTTAGGAGTTCTTGTGATTATTCCACAATTATAGATTAGTCTTAGGAAAAACTTAATCTGGAATAACTTTAGTGATAGCAATTATGTTAGAGAGTTCTTGATTATCATGAGAGACATCATGTTCGATTTATCCTAATCATCATGCTCTACTTTTCTTCTGTAGTGCTTTATCAGAAGAGAGCAATAGAATTATCGTGTCTTAAGAGATAATCAAAGATTTAATTTTAAGAGCTAATTCTTATAGAAACTTTAAATAAAGCAAAACATTTTAGATTCAAGAATTAGAGTGGATTAGATATAGACTTATAGAAGAAAATTATAGTGAGTAAAATAATGGGTACTAAGAATAAGGCTGACGAAATGATCATAAAAAATTAATTGAGGATCATTAATATAAGGATCATTATGTGAAGAGGTTGTGATATGTCTATTATTAACATCAAAATAATAGACTACTTAAAGTTCTACTTAAACGAAGACAAAACAGCTTTGGCCAGAAGTGTAATCATTTAAGCATATGTGCAAAGTGGTTGTAACAAATCAGCTTTGGCCAGAAATTAAGACAATCACTTTAGTTATGCACTTGTTGAGTATGCCATCTATGAATGAATTAAATCAGCTTTGGCCAGAAATTAAGACATTCATGCTTATGATGCACACACAACACAGCTTTCGTAATACTTGGATGATAAGTAGATGCATCAAGTCAGCTTTGGCCAGAAATGATACATCAGAAGCTCATTCAAGTAAAGCCATTTTGGTTTTGTAAAACATTATTTGATCCTCATAAATTAACTAAGTAATTACAAAAACCAATCCTTAGTTCACATTTAAACAGCTTAAAAAAAATGAGGTTTCGAGTCGCAACCACGGTCTCGAGTAATGACGTTATGGTTGCGAGTCGCAACTACGGTCTCGAGTAATGCCGTTATGGTTGCGAGTCGCAACCACGGTCTCGAGTCGCAACCTGATGATCTCGAAAATTCCTGTTACAGCTGTTAATTGTGATATCATAACCGAAAATTCGAAATTAAGGGATTATGGGATATTATTTCCTGTTTTAAAGTGATCTAATTTTATCAACATATTTCGAAAATAATAACTGTTTATCTAATAACAGTTTCGAATAAAATTAAAAGATAAAATTAGATCAAACATGGAAAAAACACCCATTAATCCTAAATCATTCCAAAACATAACAGAATACTTCGAATTTTCTCAAGAACATGATGAACCCTAAAACATAAAACATAAATTCTGGAACCCGAAAACTGAATTTTATTAGTTTTTTCTAAATAGATTTCGGTTAAAAAAAACGTAATCCAGTTAATTCGGTGAACAAATAATTAATCTTTTCCCCGAAAACAGAGATCTCGAGTCGATCTCCATGACTCGAAATCGGCTGTTATGTTCATAAGGTTTCAAAGAATTCCGTTTTCCAAGTTTCAATCCCAGAATTATGGATACGAAAACAGAACTGACTAATCAACATATGCTCTGATACCACATGTTGGTTCAGTTCTGTTTGTGCATGAAGGAAAACATGTGAACATACCTTTGATTGCATCAGCACAGGCCAGCAGAGAATCCAGATGTAGATGCAGCAATAGTGTTTGACATAGTTGTCAGTTTGGTCTGGTTCCTCCTTAGGGTGCAATATAATGATGGAGACTAAGAAAACCGAAAAGGGTATCGGCCGTAGGAGAGGGAGGTCGAACATTATGATGTTATGGCTAATGGGGTGGTGTAATTGTGTAACTGAGTAACCCCATAACCTCCACATAACTCTCCTTATATAAGCACCCAGGAGGAAACCCTAATTAGTTAATAAGGGTAATATGGTCCATCAACAATTACCAACTAATTATCTTAATAGGTTCTAATATATTTTGATCTCTATAATGTAAATGATTATGATGGCTATAGATTAAATATTAATACGTAATATATTTAATCTTACATCTAGGACTCAGTCTGTGTCCTAACATGATATCTGCTTAAGTACTGAACTCCTGTCAGTACTACTAATTCATCTCATAAGTGTGCTTGTTTTGTTCTGCGCACTGTTTAAGCCATTTCGAGTTGAAATCAATAATAATAGTCATCATGCCACATGAAATATTTTGTGAGTTCTTTAAACATAATCCATGAATTTATGCACATCACATGTTCAAAATACACAGCCATACATATAAATTATTGTTCACATTGTACGGAAGTTACATGAAAAATGCCAGTTGTCACACCACAGGTGGATCGTAAATTTACAAAATGAAATAACAAACTATTAGGCTTGTATGCTAGGAGTTGCAAATTCCTCTTAAGCACTACCGAGCAATTCCAGCCTATTTCGTAACCTTGCAACCTGTCCCTTAGTCTTTTGAAGATACGTCAGTTTACACGTGTAAATACAAATAACCGAAACATTTTGAAAATGTTTCAAAATTGTTTTAAGTGCACGAAGGCACATGTAATTTTATAAATAACTTGGTACAATAATTATCTTGTATACAGTTTTACATGCCTGTCAATACATATGGGGCCCAGTAGGAAACTAATAACATGATTAACCGACACGCCACTTTAACCCACAAAGGGCTATCCCCAATATGGGTAGAAAAATATTTAATATTAGCATTAGCATCTGTCGGGTGTGTGCCTACACCCCGTGCTTAACTCATGGCCATTTGCAATTAAATGAGCCAAGGATATCCAGGACACAGTCGCATTAACCCCCATTGTTTAAGTTATTAGACAAAACAGATTAAAACGGGTTATGCGGATTTTCTAGTCACAATCCGACATATGATCCCATACCTGACCAATCGGTAATAATTTACCGTATCCCAAGCCCGTATAGGGAAAATAGGTTAAGAGCATTTACCTGGCTTTAACAAGTCTTACAATGCAAGAAAATATAATAAGCACAACCGTTATCAATTAACTAAGCTTGGTTGTAATCTACTGGAATGCCTTAGTCTGGAATGAATGGTATATTGACCAATTAGAATGTTAACGGGTCTTATTCAAGTCATAGACTTGGACCGGTTAACTTAAAATAATGAAAACGGTACGATACGATATATTAAGCGATGACCAGACAGAATGTAGTTTAAACCCTCACAAGTACTAAGACTTGTATAATATGGGCAAACGTATTTACATTCTGAAATTTGAAAGAAAATACAAAGATTTTACTCGTTTCAGTAAACTTATGTAAACTAGTTACATAAGCTTAACCGTACGCGCATAGGCGGTAACGAGTGATTGGGTGAGTTATAAACATGTTCCATATGCTAAAACATTTTATTTAAGTTGTAACATCAGTAGGTTATCAACTTATGTGACCATTATGGTTTTAAAATCAAAATATGCACCATAAGAGCATTTTAGTCATTATGTGACATATTTTAAGAACTTGCATAAAAGTTATGTTATGAACAAGTTCATTCTGCCAAAATACTTTAATTATCTTATAACATCAGTAGATTGTAAATTTTATATGATGATTATGGTTTAAAACCAAACTATGCACAATAAGGGCATTTTAGTCATAATATAACATAATTTATGAACTTGTAGGAAAACTCAGGTTATGAACCGGTTTATTATTCCAAAATATGTCAATTATAATAACATATCAGTAACTTATTCATTTTACAAGTTCATCATTGACTAAAACCAAGTTTTATTCAGAAAGGACATTTTGGTCATAAATAGGCATATTATAAGAACTTGTATAAAAACTCAGAATCTGGTTATGATCAAGTAGCATAACCACATAGGGTTATTCTACACTAAAATATGATCATGATGCAACTAATAATCAGTAGCTAATATTGCTAAATCGGGTCAGAATCGAAAGTCAAAGCAGAAGTCAAACTGCTAGACTTTCGGTTGCGAACCGACATGTAAACTGGAAATGACGGGCTGAACACGTTCATACATGTTCTAATATTAGTTACCAACTCATTTAGTGTTAAAAACATTAGTTAAAACAATTACAAGTTCATTTTATAAGTTTTACGAAAATTTATCATTTGACTTTTTATTTAACTTAACTTTGACCCGTCATTTGACCAACTTAACGTGATTTCTAGGAGGTGCTTTTTTAAGGGATTAACACCTACCTTATTATGATCACGTAGCCATATTCGATTCGAACAATGGCTGGACCATAATGGTCTAAACTGAAAGTCAAAGCAAAAGTCAATTTGCTTGACTTTCGGCTAATAAAAGCCTATAGAAATGAAAAGAACCGGAAAGGAACACTTACAAGTGGTCCTTAGAATATTTGGAACTCAGGGGATGCTCCTTTAGGATTAGGAACTTCCAGAGGAGAGTAGAGAAATTGTTTGAAAGAAGTGAGCAAGGAAATGGGTTGGACATGCTTGCTATTTATAGTGAGAGGAGATGCATAGGATCACTCCAAGTGTCCAAAGGTGTTAGAAGATCATAGCAGGTGTCCATGGACGTGGAATGAGCTGCACAAGAGCTCACATTCGCGAGATAGGTGGCATAAGGGCAGAATGCCTTGACTCCCAAACAAAAACTACCAGCTGCTGTGCTTACGGACCGTATGGCCTTTAGGCTTACGGTCCACAAGCCTCCTTGGCGCACACATATTTCAAACTCCTTACGGACCGTAAGCCATGCGGTTCGTATCCGACATTCAAAAACCAAATTAAACTATGCTTGCGGTCCGTAAACATAAAGCTATAAGGTCCGTAAAGGGTCAATCAGAGGCAATATTATGGCATGTTGACACCTTTAGTCCCTCTGCATTTAAATTTTCATAATTTGGCAAAATTAGTCCCTCTCGTCCAACTTTTAGACATGGTTGAGAGTACGGACACGTGTCATTGTATTAATCGACACGAATTTACAAGGTGTTACAGAAAGGGTAACAATGAGGGAAGGGGTTTTTGTTAGAGTTAATTTCAATGAAAATGGTAATATTGTTTGAGGGAGTGGTAAGGTTGGTTATCAGACATCAAAACTGATGTAGGTTACTATATACGGTGACTTACGTTAGCCATTTTTTATTTGTACTTTTATTATTTTGTTTTTAAGCCTTCGATAAATATCAGTAACTAAGAAAAATGCAAAATATACTTGCAACGAAAATTCAAATGATTATGTATAAGATTTATCCTATGATTAAAAATCTTAGTACCTAATAGCATATAAATCAAAAATTTTTATGTAGTATTGACATAAAAAAAGTATATGTAGCACCTTAAAACAAAAATATATTATCATTTAACAAATTTAAACATACAATAAAAGTTCCAAACTAAAATTTCATTATTGCAAAAAAAAAAAAAAAAAAAATGTTCTTTTAAGATTAGAAAATCACGAATACTGAAAGTTTGGAAGATTCCATGTGGGCGTTTGTGTAGTTTTACGTGGGAGAAAATAATGAAAAATAAAATAATAATAATAGTAATAATAATAATAATAATAATAATAATAATAATAATTAGCATATTTATTTATTTACTATACATAAAAACACAAGATGGGAAATAGTGTCAGACAGCTCCCCTATTGCTCTGGATAAATTACGATTTTGCCCCCGGTTCGAAATTACGACACTGCCATCGTTGTAGACTTTGACAAATTACGATTTTACCCTCTGTCAAAATTACGATTTTACCTCCGGTTCAAAATTACAGTTATGCCACTGTTATATCTTTTGATAAATTGTGATTTTACCCTCAATCAAACTTACGACTTTCCCCCGGTTTAAAAAATATAGTATTGCCTTCGTTTTCGTTTTTTTTTTTTGCAAACCTATGATAGTGTTTTGTTTAATTGGTCGACTCAATGTAATTTTCATTCGCTAGCACTCGCTCATTGTTCATGACAGTTTTCTCATCGTTTAAAATTACAGATTTCTCATCGTTTTATTTTTTTTTTTAGCAAAACTATGATAGTGTTTTGTCTTAATTGGTAGATAAATATTTGGCCTAGCGCCCCGTAACGTGGGTGGGGAATAGTGTCAGGCAGCGGCCTGTCACTTTCTCATTGGTCTAGCCAAATTACGATTTTGCCATTTTTAAATTTACAGTTTTGTCATTGTTTTTTTTTTCTTTCCAGTCAAATTACAATTTTGCCCTCAATTCAAATTTACAGTTTTGCTATCGTTTTTGTTTTCTTTTTCTCGTCATTTTACGATTTTGCACTCAGTGTAAACTTATAGTCATGTCATCGTTTAATTTTTTTTAGACTACTATACAAAACTATAATAATGTTTTGTTTTAATTAGTTGATTCGATGTAATTTTTATTTGTGTCAGGCAACTGCCTGCAACACGCTCATTTATCCTGAAAATTTATAATTTTGCTCACAGTTTAAAATTATAGTTTTTTTCATCGTTTTGTTTTTTTATAGCAAAAGTATGGTAATGTTTTATTTTAATTTGTTGACTCTATGTAATTTTTTTTTTTTTTTTGAGATGGTGTTATGAGTAGTATGTATAGGTAACCGAAACACAGACGTACATGTTATGAGATAAAAATATTCAGCTTAGTATCGCGCAACGCGAGCAGAGAAAAACTAGTTATATTACATATAGCTATTTAACAGAAAAGTATAAATATACAAAATTCATTAAAGTTATTGAAAAAATGGGAATTTCTAAAAACAATATTAGGGTTTATCCACCAACACATGTACAAGAGGTATCAATCACATGGGAGGGAGAGGTAGAGAGAGGGCCAAAAGAGGTTGGTAAAGGAGTTGTACCCCCACGAGTCTTGTTTATGTACCAAAGCACATGCTATGCACATGCTACTTAGTTGTCTTTCATCTATCAAATAATAATAATAATAATAATAATAATAATAATAATAATTATTATTATTATTATTATTATTATTATTATTATTATTATTATTATTATTATTATTTTTCAAGTTAGAGTTACTAATTCAGACTACGATCTTGTTTGTTTAAAAAAAACTTTAAATAAACTCTATTAAAAAGTTGTATGGTTATAAACATGTCCGGTAACTAAAGCTTGAAATAGAAAGAATTAAAGTAACATGGAGGATTATGCCGGTTAGGTTTCTAACCTAGAAAAAATGAACTACGGCTATATTCATAATAACGTGTCATTTCTAATGCATGAAATCTCACTTAACATTTTTTCGTTATGTCCAAATTCACATCTACCCACTTTAAGAAATGCAGTGTGGAAATACCTAACATGCGGCTAAGATCTCCTAGAGTTCATGTTTCAAAGAGTGGCAAACTAAAACACTACTCGATGAATCTCTAAATAAAAGATAGAGAACGAATATGAAAATGAAAGATTTTAAATGAGGTCCCTTTAGTTAGACTTAATATGAACCAAGCAAGCATCCACCACAAGTAATCGATAACTAACATGTGTACAGTGTATCTTTGTGTTTGATACTTTGATTTAATCAAACATAAACCTAAATCAATTTTAGATCACATTTGTGATTTTTTGGATCTAGTTTAATATAAATAGAACAGAAAACTTGTATAAATCATAATATAATAATAATAATAATAATAATAATAATAATATTCTTGTTATTATTATTATTATGATTATTATTATAATTATTATTATTTATTATTATTTATTATTATTATTATTCTTATTATTGTTATTATTATTTCGAAACAAGATAGGCAAGGGGGTAAAGTCTAAATACCAACAACTGCCCTTATGGCTACCTAACTGAAAGCAACAATAAGTGTGTTGGATGGAAACAAGGAGGGTGGTACTGATGGAACAAGCAATTAATGCATGAAGTTAGACGTCTCAACAATATTACTTTTCAATTTCTATTTATTCTTATTACTTCTTCCACGTTTGCCCTCTTTTTCCTTTCCAAATAATTTTGACCATTTTTTTTATTATTTATAATGTTGCAAGTAGGCTGTGCAAAAGGGTCGGACAACTTATTACTTCTTTCATGTTTGCACTCTTTTTCCTTTTCAAATAATTTTGGCCATTTTATTTTATATTTTAATTTTAATTTTATTTTAATTTTGAAGGAACATGAATAGTAATTTCGAATTTAAAATAATATATAGTTTTTTAATATTTTATTATATTAATATATTTTTTAATATTTATTTTTAACTTTTAATATTTTTATTTTTTCTATTTACTTTTAACTTTTAATATATTTTAATTTTTTTTCTATTTACTTTTAGATTTTAACGTATTTTTATTTTTTCCTTTTTTAAAACCATATTTCTTTTATCATTTATTTTGTTTTAATAATATTTTTTTCTTTTTTAAATCTATCTTTACTTTATCAATTAATTTAATATTACTTTAATAACTTATGTTCTTTAATTTTTTTTTTCTAAAAATTTAAGTACGTAGTTGAGCTTAATGTTTACCCTCGATTAGTATAAGTTTTATTAAAAACGAAATTTATTTATATTAAAAAAAAGTATTTATTTGCTATCGTAAAATGATACGATGATAAACTGAACTGATTCTAACGGTTTGGTTTTCTAAACAGCATGCTACATTTTCAAATAACGTTTGTTTTACATTGTCATTTGCTCCGTTTCGCCGCAATGCGCAATTAAAAAAACCTGGTTTTTTTTATCATTTATAATGTTGCAAGTAGGCTGTGCAAAAGGGTCGGACAAGAACTTTCCGACCCAGAACCTCTAGAACCTTTAACTCTATTGTTGGGATTAAACCCTAACAGAGGAACAGATAATGTAAAGCCAAAACCGGATCTCATCAGTGGACACTTAATAAGCAGCAGTTTGCTCTAATCTTTCCCCTTGACAGTGGTTATCCAACAACTGATGAATCTTAAAGTGCTGCTCAAATACAACAACTGATAAACCAAACTCTGATGATTATCTAACAACTGCTGAAGACAAACTCTGTTGCTCTATCTACTGCCGTCTCCTAAAGTACTGCTGAAGATTCAAGCACTGCCCTCTCAAAGACTGATCACCTTTGAAGAAAGCACTGAAGACTCAACATCTGTGCTAAGGCTACAACAGTGGAACGTGAAGCAGTAGTTTCCTTATGATTTGTACTTTAGTGAGTATCAGATGTTACATAACAGTAGTTTGTATAGAACAGTATTTGTAGTTTGTTAGGTCGTTAGATGTCACTATAATGGTGACGTCAGCTGAAGCATATCAGTAGTTTGGTTTGCCTATAAGTATGACAGTACTCTGTACTGTTACACTTGATCGTTTTGAGTGAGTTTTTCTCCTCAATTCATCCTTTCATCTTGTGCAACCAACTCTAGTGTATGAGGCTGAGGGGGAGTTTAGATTGTAAGCTTTGACTGTAATCTTTTGCTTTTATGTAAATCTTTTGACTCTATGAAAAGCAATTGTTTATCAATCTATACTTTCTCTTGTTTGTGTTTGCAAAGATTGCTATTCATTTCCGCTGCACTTATTCGTCTTATGCAAATAAACACAATAACAGACAGCCTTCAGATCCTAACAATTGGTATCAGAGCCAGGACAGTCAAAATTTGATCTTACAATCAATTTGACATAACAGTTCAGCTCAAAAGTTATTGATACAAAAGGGTTGGTTGTATCCAGTTGAAAAACAGAGTAACGAGTGAATCATGGTCAAAATGGTTATTCAAAAAACTCTGTAAATCAACCAAGATGTCATATGACACACAAATCTCACACAACAAGTGTTTTCATGCATATGTCACTCATAGTTTTCAGATCTGTAAAATATCTGATAAATTATGGGATCGTTCGATGCTTTCAAAATTGATTTCAATTGTTGTTTTGATATTTGTGATGTTTTCAATAAACAACTAAAGTATGTACCTCAGTTCAGCAAAGCTCGTGTTCATCTAAAACACTAGAATACTGCTGAAAATGAAAAGAGGGAATAAAACTTTGGTCAAAATCTCTCATGTGCTCAAAGGCAAGTTGAGTACCTTCAAAAGGACCAAATCGACTTTGTCTAAACACATTGAGAAAATAAGGTGTCAAAACAGTCCTAATCTTAGGTAATGTGAGATCTGTAATGAAACATGATCAAATATGATCAGATCTCTCAAAACATTGCTTCAAAGTGATTATGGACAAAGCATGTTCAAAATATAATCCCCTAGTGAGTATTTCTGAACATGTAAATAAACAGGGTAAAAAGGGAAAATGAACAAATCTCAAAGTGTAGTTATCTCAAAACTTTTGAAATCAAAAGAAAAGAGCATAAGCAGAAAACACTTTTGAGGTTAAAGTTAGGTCATCAGTGGTCATCATGCAACTGTGTGCATTTATCAATACAGAAATTGTTTTGGTAACAATGGCATCTCAAGTGATTGTGCTTAAAATGGATTTACAATCAATTGACAAGAAAATGACCCAAACAGTGGTCAAAATAACTTGAGAATAATATGATCATGAATTTACTGGAAAATTGTCGGATCCTTTTGATTTTTTTTTTTCAAAACTTCCTTTGATTTTTGTTAAGATGTTTTCTTCTATAATAAAAACCAGATGTATTTTATTTATTTTAAAATATATTATGATCTTTTTACTCATTTTTTTTATAGTAAAAGTTCATCTCTGGGCTGGACGTAATTACCTTATTTTTGTGTGTAATTACTTTCCTTAAATTTAATCAAAAGGAAATGGCACACATATCGAGATCATATTAAGCTCAAGTTAGGTTTCCACTGATCATAAATTGATTGCAAATTGACTTAGACTACTGAGATACTCATGTTCTAGTTCCAGTAATTAGACACAAAATGAGCAGCTCATGTAGAAATGTCTTCATCATCTGGGATGCTAAACCACTGTCTGAAAAATAGACAGATGGCAAAACCTTGAACAAAATTTCTGAGAATCACTGCTGACAATATAATCTTGATATTATGCATCTAAAATGTGTATTGTTAAGAATAGCACTTCTGGTACTCAACAGATGATAGACAAGAGATTGTGCTTTTACAAGAACAAGTCATTTTCTACATCTGAACAAACAGGTGCTAAAAGAATTTGTCAAAAGTCAAAACACTGCCGCACAAACAGTTGTTAAACATATGATCCTCATTGGTTTTTATCCACTGTTGTTCCTAAAATGCTGTTGTGCCATAACATCTGCTCTCTAAAGTCTGTCCACTGCTAAAGTGTCAACCTCTGCTCTTCAAAACACTGATGTTTAAAATCTTTGTTCCATCCACTGTTACACCCACCATTTCATTTTATTACCGTTGTAACTACTGATACTTGATCCATCAGTAGTTGTCAAAACAACTGTCCTCCATCATTTACCATTCCATCAGATGTTTGACACGTGGTCAGTTTTTAGCCTTCAGATTGAAATAACCGCTGCCACATCAGCAATTACTTTTTCCCTAAATAAAACCCTGATTAAACCCAAATAGGGTTTTACTGTCGAATTGAATTCCAAAAGTTCTCTTCTCATAACAGTTTCCCTCTCATAACTCCAAAAACTTCTTCGATCTTCTTCATCCAAAATGACGAAACCAAAATCGAAGTCAAAGTCAAAACCAGCATCTTCTTCCACAACAGCAGATACCACTCAAATGGCTGCTGAAACACCGGAGATTCGCTACAAATCTCCACACAATTATGTAGGTATACTCACAAAACCTACCGACAACCACACCTTCGACTCCATCCTTGACACCATTTCTGCATCAAAGTACAAAACTTTGATAACAGCAGACGCTCCTATTTACCTTGATACCCAGAGAGAGTTCTGGAAAAATGCCACCCTTGAAAAACAAGGAGATATCATCGCCGCAATCAACTCCTCGATACAGGGTAAGAAGGTAAATATCTCACCAAAATCCATCTCTGAAACCTTTAAACTCGATGATTTAAGTGGAAAAACTTCGTTTACAAAAGACGAGTTGGTAAAGGATTTCATGAAAAGGGGCTATGCAGAACAACCAAACAAGGACACCCTACAAAAAGGGTTACTTCCCTTCTGCACCCAAATTTTTATTCCACACACTGCTCAGTGTGTTTCAAATAAAACAACGTCCTTCAATGAGATACCAACAAAAATCCAATGCCTGGGGTATGCAATTTTGAACAATGAAAACTATAACTACTCCCAGGAAATATTTGATGATTTGGTAAAGAACGTTGATAATAAGGCATTTCTGCTCTTTCCGAGGTTTCTAAGTTACTATTTTGAACAAAAATTTGTCGAGAAAGAGGCAGAAGTGCCCAAACAAGGTGTCTCATTCAAAATAAACAGTTTAACAATATAAACTTTTTCAAGAATGATGGCACCAATTAAATTAAAAACAAAAGAGGGTGAGCAGGTTTTAGAAACTGCCACTGACCCTCAAGAAACCACTGCTGAGCCCACTGCTCCAGGTGATCAGAGTAGCATACCCACTGCTCTGAAACCCACACCTGCCACTACCAAAAAGACCAAAAGAAAACCATCCAGAAAGCCCACCAAACCCAAAACAAAGGCAACTCTGGAAGATGAGATCCTAGAGCAACTGCCAGTGACAACACAAAAGTCACCAGAAACCACTGCTGCTACTTCCTCACAGCAGTTGGTAGAAAGATCTCAACCCCAGCCTCAAACTCCTCTTGCATCCTCACAAAAGGATCAAGTTGTAAGCACAGGGACACCACAATATGAAGCTCTAGGTCCACTCGGATCTATCTTCCACAGTCCTGATCCCAAGGACATGTCTCTTTCAACACCCATACCCTCACCAATCATATTGCCAAAATCAATAATACCCCTGTTGCATGCAGTTGATATTGCACAGACACAAACCAGTTCCTCTCAATCACCAATTACTGAGAGCATACCTCCACAAGTGACTGGGTCTGATGCTAATACCTCTGTTATCCAAGCAACAGTTGAGGAGGTTACACCCCCCGAGTTACAAGTAACTCTCGGTGGTAGTTCAAGTGGAGCAGCAACTACAACTGATGGATCAACAGATCTTCAGTTGGACAGTTGTTACATTACTAAGACTCCCTTGAAGGCAATTTCTTCCATGGCAACATCGATAACCACCAGTAAGTTATCTTTAGCTGCTGGTAACATCAAAGGATTATCGAGTGCCGAAGAAAGAAGTCCCTAGTACCAAGAAAAAGGGGCATCAATGGATGACTTTTGGGCTACAGCTCCTAAGTCACACATTGATACAACCACTGCTGGTGGGGATTCAGATGATCCTGTTAATTTAGGTGATGATTCAAAATATAATGAATTGACGGCCAGAGTTGAAAATCTGGAATCTACAGTTGCAGAAATAAAAGATATGGTGCAGCAGCTGTTAGAAGCTCAAATAGCCCAATCTTCTGCTCCTCCTGCTCAAGCACCTGCTCCACAAGCATTTGCTGCAAATGAGCTATGGAATATTCTCCACCCACTGCTTGAACATCAGCAACAATTGGCTGCTAAACAGCACGCAAATCAAGTACAAATGCTGACCAACATGGTGGAGTCTCGATTCAAAGACACTCAAGCAGACATCAAGGCTATAAAGGCCAGCATACAACAGAATGCTCAAAGGGAGAAAGGCCCATCTACCATTTTCTTCATGGATACACCCCTGGCAGATAATGCCAAAAAGGGGGAGAAAATCAGCTTGAAAAAGAAAGGTATAGAAGATGGGATGCACATTGAACCTGAGAAACCCAAATCCTCAAAAACCTCAACAGCTGATACAACAGTAGTTACAAAAACTGTTGCCTGTAGCCAAACAGCTGCCATTACATCAACACACACACCTCCAACACACACAACTACTATTTTAACACACACCACCACAACTACTGCTCCACCTCCATCGCCATCTGTGTCTATAACACAAAAACCACCACTATCATCATCTACAATCACATCACCACCACTGCCTCCTGCCATAAAGCAGAAGATAGCAGATGTCATAACATCTGTTGTAATGACAACAGTGGTTGAAACACCAGTTGTTTCAACTACTGTCAGTCAGTCACAGTCACAAACCACTGATCCACCCAAAACATCATCAGCCTCCCCTCCATTAAAAAGGAGAAGGGTCTTCATTGCTGATGATGAGTCACCACCACCATCATCACCATCACATCTTTCATTCCCTGCTCAAAAGCAGAAGACATCTGCCGACACATCAGCAGTTGTAACGACAGCAGCAGTTAAGACACCAGTTGTTTCAACAGTTGTTAGTCAGACATCCACAACTGCCCTAATTCTTCCTATATCACAACCACAGCTCCTAAAAAGAAAAAGAAAGCCAATCACTGCTGATGAAGGTAGTCATGATCCTAATGCTGCTAAATATCCACTTGAACTTGGAGCCATCAAAAATGAGATGAGGCAGTTTTATACAGAAGCAGATCCCTCAAAAAGAAAATTCTCCTCTCTCATTGGCTACATGTCTCCAGAAGATATAAATGACTATCTCAGAATTAAGGCAAGGCAGGCTAAAGTAAAAGCTAAGGTTGATAGTGAAAATGAAAGCTTAAGTGAAGAAGCCACTGCTCAAAGGCTGGAGTTCTACCTTACAAAGGTAAAGCAGATAAAAGAATTTACACAAGAACTAGAAAGGGAAAAGGCTGTTCAAAAGAAGAAATTCAGAGAGTAACTTTTAGCCTTCATCATGAAAGAAAAGTTCTATCCTGCTGAAGAACAACAGTTTGAAGAATGGCCTTTAGTAGCTTTAAAGCATGAGGCTGAAAGGATTCAAAAGATAAAAAATGATCCTACAAAGAAGAAAACTGCTCCAAACTGGAGTAAGTACAAAAGGCTCATTGCTGATCTCACTGCTGAGTATAAAAGAAAGAAAAGGGAGTTGGTGGATGCCAAGATAGACACTGCTGAAGCCATATCAAAATGGTCTAGGCAGCAAACAGATGAAGCCTATGAAAGGCTGAAGAATAGAAAAACTGCTGAGTCAAGGGCTGCACAGAAACGAGAACAAATGTTGAAACTTGAACAGCAGATAGTCAACCACAAAACAGTGTTGAAAACAGCAGACAACCTTACTCTTGAGACAAACCAAGAAGAAGGTAAACAGCTGACTGAGGCAGAGGTTAAAGAAAAAGAAGCAGAGTACTTCAAAGACATCATCATGAAAATGGGTCTGAAAGAAGGCAACTCAACAAAGCTTCAGAGCCTGTTTGAAAAGGCATTAAACAAATCTGCATCACCAAACACTGCAACAAATACTTCAGAAATTGACAGGCAAGAACTCATTGAACAAGAAACTGCAGATGACATAGCTGCAGCAAACAATGTCATTGAAGAAGCCCTCAAAAGAATGTCTGATAGTTTGCACGTGTTTTCAAGGCCATCATCTCTCAACTCATCTGGGAATAAATCTCTCCCAAGAAACCCATTAGGCTTTAAAATACTAAAGTGGATGTCTGATCAAAAGACCCACGTATTGACTTTGGTCAGAGCCAATGGTGAGGTGAAGCATATATCAAGGAAAGAAGCACTAGGCCTTAGTGTTCAATTTTGCAGGATCTCCTTGAGCTTTCACTGTGCAGGGATGTAGATGACCAGAGTGCCATAGAATTTGAAGCTGAATTTAAGGAACAAGCTAAGGCACTCTTGATGAGTAATAAAGGTCCTGAATAAGGAAGGGTTTTGGCATTATCTGTTCCAGGGGGAGATTGTTGGGATTGAACCCTAACAGAGGAACAGATAATGTAAAGCCAAAACCGGATCCCATCAGTGGACACTTAATAAGCAGCAGTTTGCTCTAATCTTTCCCCTTGACGGTGGTTATCCAACAACTGATGAATCTTAAAGTGCTGCTCAAATACAACAACTGATAAACCAAACTCTGATGATTATCTAACAACTGCTGAAGACAAACTCTGTTGCTCTATCTACTGCCGTCTCCTAAAGTACTGCTGAAGATTCAAGCACTGCCCTCTCAAAGACTGATCACCTTTGAAGAAAGCACTGAAGACTCAACATCTGTGCTAAGGCTACAACAGTGGAACGTGAAGCAGTAGTTTCCTTATGATTTGTACTTTAGTGATTATCAAATGTTACATAACAGTAGTTTGTATAGAACAGTACTTGTAGTTTGTTAGGTCGTTAGATGTCACTATCATGGTGACGTCAGCTGAAGCATATCAGTAGTTTGGTTTGCCTATCAGTATGACAGTACTCTGTACTGTTACACTTGATCGTTTTGAGTGAGTTTTTCTCCTCAATTCATCCTTTCATCTTGTGCAACCAACTCTGGTGTATGAGGCTGAGGGGGAGTTTAGATTGTAAGCTTTGACTGTAATCTTTTGCTTTTATGTAAATCTTTTGACTCTATGAAAAGCAATTGTTTATCAATCTATACTTTCTCTTGTTTGTGTTTGCAAAGATTGCTACTCATTTCCGCTGCACTTATTCATCTTATGCAAATAAACACAATAACAGACAGCCTTCAGATCCTAACATCTATAAAATGAGAATCACAAACTGACCATTTTATCTTTAGCCGGTTCCGTTTCCAAAAGGGTCTAATGGATCGGGTAAAGGGTCTGGTGGGCGGAGCGTTAATTTAATTTAGGTCTATAGACTGGGTTGCATTAAACTAAAGAGTAAATTACAAAAATCGTCATTTATGTTTACATCAAATTGCAAACTATGTTCTTTATCTTCAAAACGAGCAAATAACGTACTCGATGTTTGCACACGTTATGTCCTTTAGCATTAATAAGTTTATTTTCAGGGTTGAATCTAACCAAATGGACCCCACATGAGTGTATTTTGGTTATCTAACCCATTTATTTTAAGAATTTAATAAATAATTTTATTATTCAAAAACCAATAAAACTCACCAACCCAACCCAACCCTACCTTTTCTCTCTCTAAAGGTGCAGTCTTTCTTTTCTCTCATTCTATCTCTCTCTCTCTCTCTCTCCTAGCCTTCACCACTACCACCATCACCACCCAACCATCACCACTACAACCACCACTACACAACCACCGTTACCAACAGGCCACGAACACTACAACCACCACGAAGCAACCACCACCACCACACAGCCACCACCAAGCTTGATTACGTCATTGCCACCACCACGAAAACACCACCACTACCTAATCCAGCCAGATCCCATCACCGCCGCCTGAGATCGATCCACCCTGAGTCAACCAGATCCCGTCTTCATCATTGATCCACACTAATTCGACTGTATGTTGTTTTATGTTCGCTACCGCCTAAGCTCGAGATCCCATCGGCCACTCATTTTCGCTCTGTGGGTTTTCTGTTGGTGGTGAGTAAATATGTGGGGGTTAGGGATATTTGTTGTGTTTGAATTGGGGGTTTTGTAGTTTAAATCCATATTGGGGTTTTGTTTAGGGGTTAGTAGGTTGAATCCATATTAGGGTTTGAATATGGATTTGATTGAATCTGGCTTGGATGTTGCAGATATTGAGATGGGTGGTGGTGGTTATAGGATATGGATCCATCACTGGGAAGAGAGAAACGAGTGGGGATTCTTGGTTGCCAGAGGTAGGTGGTGGTAACCGGAGATCTTGGTGGCCGGAGAGAGGATAGAGAGAGTGTACATGTGTTTGTGTTAAGAGAGAGAGAAGTATTGAAGGAAGAAGAGAGATTGAAATGTTTTTAATTTTTTTATAAAATGTTTTATTTATATAAATTGTAAAATGATCAAAATACCCATATGTGAGGTCCACTTGGTTAGATTTAACCATGAAAATAAACTCAGTTAGGGCTAAAGGACGTAACGTGTACGGGTTTGCAAACATCAAGTACGTTATTTGCTCGTTTTAAAGATAAAGGACATAGTTTGCAATTTGGTGTAAACATAAAGGATGATTTTTATAATTTACTCTAAACTAAAAAATGTTCTATAATCGTAGTCATATCAATCTAAAAACAAAAACACGATACCTTTCTACCAAAAACCCTAAAGCATATACATGATTCAACGCTGAAAAACATAATCACATAAGGTTTGATAGTTTGATCTTGGAATGATTGATCTTAGAAGGTTTCAATGGCTAAGTCCGAACTTTTCATTCTTAGCTGGTAGTTTGATCTTGGAAGGTTTGATTCAAGAATGATTACTTATACGCAAGGTTGTTGGATGGTTTTAATGACTTTTAGTTTTTTAGGAGAAATACAAGGAACTAAGAACACATGGAAGTTCGATGGTTGTTTATACAAGGTTCTAGGGGTTCTAATTTAATATCCATGGTGGGAACCGGAACCGACCCGGGACCTTTTCTTGATAAATTCTTAAACCCACGAACTGACCCTTCCAAGGCAAAAGTTTGGTCATTATGGTTCCGATTTGGGTTCAAGGTTCTGAGGTTCTAAAACCATGGTTGTAAGTAGGAAATGGGTATAATGTTTAGTGTGATATGAAATTTAATATAACTATATTTACCATGTAAATTAGAATCACCTCCTTTCAACTAGGGAGATGAAACAAGTGTGTGGAGTACTGGAGTTTAAATAAAGTAGTTATGGGTTTAAACTTTCTAAAATTTATCCATTAAGAATCTATTAAGTGATTTTAAAAGGAATGTTGCTTGGATTTAGTCAATATTTATGAATTTTGTTGTAATCTTTTACATACTTTCATATAATATGAAAGCCAATCAATCGGTTCTACATAGTTGGTGATGGAGAGTAACAATACTTCGTGGGTTGTTCTTCTAGGTTAAGTGTTATTCTTTGAGTGCTCGTATGTTATTCTTTGAGTGTTCATAGTAACTCACTCGGAACAAGAGAGGATATGCTGGAAATAAAAAAAGCACAATGCACATATGGTACACAGCCTACAAAAAGACAAGGCATTTACTATCAAATAGCAATTCCTATCGGAGGTTACTATCGAGAGAGTTTTGCCACCGATATTGAAGATTGTTGTAAAGTACCTATTACTGACAAATGTTGATGCCAAAGACCATTCCTATTGAATATCTTAGTAGGAATTGTGCTTGGAGATGGTGAAACAACAGCTACCGACAAGTGTTGGTCCTAAAGGCTATTTCTGCTAAACACCTTATTAAAGAATTCAAAAATGTGTTCTACACATGGCAATGTTATTAACAAAGTAAAAAATGTGTTCTAAATATAATGTAGATTAGGATAACGATCTAAACTTTTCTAAAGATGATTATTTCCTAATACTTTGTGTAATTATCTATTTCCTAATATAAAAACACAAATTATAACAATTATAGCTATTAATATATAATAGTTGTAATTCAACATAACTGATTGACTAATTGAGAATTGTGATTCATCGTATCATTCTTCTTGTTCTTTAATTTTAAAGTTTGTATTGAGTTGATTATTTAGTTATGGTGCATCAACAAACATCATATTAATATAAGAAGCAAACATAATTGATACAGTGGTTAAAGAGCGAGGCCGTGGAAATGAAAGTCCCCGGGATCCCCTGGATCAACGATGAACAACATCCACTGCACTCGAACAAGACATGAAACATCAAAAACATAAAAGCTAGAGAGATGTAGAAGATGAATCTCTTTATTATTGAAACAATAATCACAGATTTACAAACCGAAATAGTATACATCATCTACAAGCTGGTTTAGATCACTAAGATCTAAACCTAGCTTTCTCTCACTAACACATAGTTTCCCTCTCTAGAATGTGCACACACTATCGAAGGATTACCAGAGAGTTTGTGAGAGTTGCCCTAATCTAACCTATCAACACACATATATATATACTAGGGCTAAACCAAGACAAAACACATTGTCCGAGATACACAAACTCGGACCACTAAGTCCTGACAACCTAGTCCGAATATATGTTAGGATCTGAGTTTCTTTTGATTGTGTTTGTTTGATTAGAAAGAAGATGAAACAGAGATGTATTGCAGCGGAATTAGATTAAACAAACTTTCAACACACAATCAATGAGAGAATAAGTTTTAGCAAACATGTTTAACATGAAATCGAATGATTGTATTTATTACAAAATTCAATTACAATGCATGCATGCACTAATCTCCCCCTCAGCCTAATGTCACGGGGTTAGTTTTCGACCCCCGTGTGGCGTCCCCAAGTCCCCGGGGACAAGCCAATCCATCCCGCTTCTTTGTGTGGGTCACTGGTTTCGTCCTGCCTTGGACTCATCAGGAGAGCGGCGCCAGCTCTCGACCAGTGGTGCGTTCGTCGTTTGCACGACTAGGCACGTACACCTCTTCATTGACACTGACTCCGTCCCCCGATAAAGTCCAGGACTAGCCAGTAACCCAAGCGTTCAAGCACAGCCCATAGCATTGCGATCTTCAAACATTTGGCCCGTGACACTCTCCCACCACCATTTCATGCACGTCCTCGTGCATGCTCGCCGTCCCATACCAGCTCGCATACTTGACAATGCATGATCCCCTTATGTTGAGCATGATTCACTTTGGGAGGGTAGGACACCCGAAAGCACAGCAACAATGATCTTCTGTCGTGCATGTTCAATATAGTACGTCAGTTTTGGTTTTAAGTGGCGCTGACGTCCGCCGCATCGGATTAGGTGCCGATGATTCACCTTGTTTCAGGAATACGGGAACCTGAATAATTGTAGCAGCTTTCACAAAACTTCCTTTTTACGGCGCTGCTTGGACCGTAGATTTTTGAACATAACACGGAGGGCTTCACTGCAACTATACTTGAGCGGCTCTCACGATCCCATACTCGCGGAGTACAAAGACCTTTGCCGAAGCAAACCCATATTTGGTCTTCTCCCACCACCATTGCGCAACCATACTCTAAATGTTAAGCTCATTTGGTTAAGAGTCACGTTCCAACGTATCCGAGAATCGTTCTGCTCTGATACCACGTTGTCACGGGGTTAGTTTTCGACCCCCGTGTGGCGTCCCCAAGTCCCCGGGGACAAGCCAATCCATCCCGCTTCTTTGTGTGGGTCACTGGTTTCGTCCTGCCTTGGACTCATCAGGAGAGCGGCGCCAGCTCTCGACCAGTGGTGCGTTCGTCGTTTGCACGACTAGGCACGTACACCTCTTCATTGACACTGACTCCGTCCCCCGATAAAGTCCAGGACTAGCCAGTAACCCAAGCGTTCAAGCACAGCCCATAGCATTGCGATCTTCAAACATTTGGCCCGTGACACTAAGCTCACTTGATTGTTCGTACAAAGTGACTTGGTGTGAAAGAGCTCATAGAACAGTACAGAATATTGTTCTATTTATAGTACAGAACAACCACTGAGCATCTTTGGCTGACGTCACCATGAAAGTGACATCTAACCTCCTAACAACCTACAACCACTGACTATTACAACCACTGATGCAAACTACTGATTAACTAAACAATACAAAAGATAAACTAAACTACTGATTCTTCATTCCACTATTATAGCTCTAGCAGTGCTTTGAGTCTTTCGCAGTACTTGAGTCATATCAGCAGATTGAACATCAGTGCTTTATCTTCAACAGTCTTTAGATCAGCAGCAGTTGTAAGGGCAGTGCTTTGGGTCATCAGATGTTAGGGCCACTTTCAAGAGGAAAGATTAAGTACAAACAACTGCTTATTCTGGATCTACTGCTCTGAGCAAGTTTTGGCTTTATCAACTGTTTCTTTGTAAGGTTCAGTCCCAACAATCTCCCCTTGGAATAGATGATGCCAAAACCCTTCATTATTTTAGATCTTTATTGTCTCATCAGCATTTCCCTAATTTTCCCTTTGAATTGTAATTCAAAGTTCAGGGAATCTTCATCATCCTCATCCCTGCACAGTGGAAGCTCAAGGAGATCTTGTAAATCTTCTACACTCAGGCCAAGTGCATTTTCCCTTGATATATGCTTCACTTCACCACTGGATTTGAGCAGAGTCAATACATGGGTCTTTTGATCAGACTTCCACTTTAGTATTTTTGAATCCAGTGGGTTTCTTGGGAGAGACTTTATTTTTGATGAGTTTGGAGATGGAGGCCTGGTTATAACTGCTTTGGCAGGGTCTTGAGACTTTGCTAAATCAGGATTGTTTGCAATCATATCCTGAAGAACCATCTTCATAATGTAATCTTCTTGAGCCTTGTCTCTTTCTTCATCCATCTGCTTTTGCTTTTTCCTTTGATAGACAACAATAACAGTGGTTGAGGCAGGTCTTTTGATTTGCAGGGCCTGTTTGACTAGAACCACTGCTGCTGAATAATCTAGCTTTTGAGGAGCAGTGGGGTCTTTCTTTCTTAATTCTTCCAACCTTTTGTAGGTATCTAACACTTTCACCTCTGACCACCTTGTAACCTGATTCCTTGAGCCATAGTCTGCAGCTATAAGCTCTTCTTTCATTCTTTTCAGTTTCAAGGCCCTTTCAGGTACATTCTTTTTATAATTTGACCAAACTTGAGGAGTTTGCTTTATTTTGTCATCAAGCATCTTTTGGATTCTTGCTATCTCCTCTTTGAGTTTACTTATGGTCCATTCCTTGTACTGATACTTTTCTGCCTTATATTTCTTGTATGCCATGATGTGCTCAATGTAGTCTTGTTTCAGGCTTTCATCATCCTTTCCTGATAGTTTCTGACAAAGGTCTTTTGAGAACTGTTCTAAAGTTCTGACTTTTGTGAGTTGATATTACAGATTCCTCTGAATTTCTTTATCAGATTTTCCCTTTGTGTCTCTCTGTGATATATCCTCTGCTTGTTTGGCCTTTAGTTGAAGATACTCTTCTATGTTTCTAGGCAAAGGATATCCTTGAAGAGATGGGAGATTCCTCTTTTCAGGATCATCTTCAGAGTAGAAGGATTTGATCTCCTCTCTAACTGTTGGAAGATCCAAAGGATATTGTACTCCCAAAGGAACTAAGGCAGTATTTGGATAAAGGGATTGAACTGAAGAGATTGGAACCGGGTTTGGAATAGTGGATAGGGTCAGAGGTTGTGAAGATGTTGGAAATGGAGAAGGTACAGTGTCATCTTCAAGTATAACATTTGTTACCCTTCTTCTTTTGTGTTTTGGAGTGGTTGGTGGTGTATTTGTGGGTTGAGTGGTGATGTTTGAAGAAATGGGTGGCTGACTAACAGCTGTTGAAACAACTGGTGTCTCAACCATTGTTGTCACTACAACTGTTGATGTATCAGCTGTTGTCTTCTGCTTTTTGGCAGGTGGTTTTTGTCACACCCCAACCGATGGCGGAATCATCGGGGCATGGCACTGAGCGAAACAGATTGTCCAGGGGTTTCCATAACAATTATCTTTACTATTTAGTTTAAATTAACACGACCCATACCGTGTCCCAAATAACAAACAAATTATTACAGATAACAACTAGTCAAATATTCTGTTCTGTGATGTGTGTAAAATGCAACATATAAATTACATCAAATGAGGCATACAACTAACCCTTTTTAAGTACTAATGTTGGAAAAAGTGTATTTTTTTCTTCCTTTTGTATTTTCAGGATTAAATGAGCTCAAATTAACAAAAGAAGCAAAAAGACAGCTAAATCTAACATAAATACAAGAAAGGGAAAAAAAGTGGACTGCCCGACCCCTCGAAAGCATCCTCCCAAGCAAAACAGAGAAGACAGAAGACTGAACACGCCCCGTGCTCAGCGAGCACGGGGCCGTGCCCAAGAAGCAGCAGAAAAGACAAACCTGTAGAAGCTTCTATTGCTCACCACGGGGCCGTGCCCAGTGAACACGGGGGCGTGCCCAAAGTACTGCTGGCGCATTAATTGTAATTGCGAATTACAATTAATGAAGAGAGACAGTGTCAGACGGGCACGGGGCCATGCCCATGCTTCTGTTCAGCCTATAAATAGGAGTGCTTGGATCCATTGCAACTCATCCCTTGGCACACCACCTCTCTCACACTTCATCCACCACCCACCACCATCACAACACCATCATCCACCACCATCATCCATTGTCCATCATAGAGTGTGTGAGTCGTCTCGGGATCCAAGATTGATCGTAAGAGTTCTTGACAATCAAGGCCATGTTTGCCTAAGTCTCTTACATCACTTGGTGAAGACAAGTGTTTAGTATAATACTTTTTATTTTTAATCTTTTGCACTTCTTAATTGGTTATGTATTAATAACTTTAATAACTAGTTTCTTATGTTGAAGGTGATTCTTCCTTATCGTTTGTCCGTGGTGTCTTGGCATTATTTTACTGTCTATATAAAATAAATGATTTTCACCATTCATATCTCCACGGTCTATATGGAGGTATGTTTGCTACGTGGTCGGGGGTTAAGGGAACGGTTTGGTAAGGGTCTTGCCCTTGTTCAGCGTTTAGAGGTCCTGCAAGGGACCTGGGTCAAATTTAGTAGGACCTCCTTCAATACCCAAAGGTATTGGATGGCGGGGGTCCAAACTCTTTGATCCCCTCATAAGTTAACTACTATTAATACTATAACCCGGCTATTTAGGACTGTATCCCTGCTGACTCAGACTACTTAGTCGAGGGTAACGTCACCTCCAAAAGAGGGGCCTACCATAATTTGCATTAATAACTTAATTAATTATCTTTCAATAATCCGACCCTTTAGGATTGTATCCTTGCTGACTCAAACTACTGGGTTGAGGGTAACGTCGCCTTCAAAAGAGGGGCCTACTACAATAACTAAGATAATCTCTTAACCAAGTGCAAAAGTGCGAAAATAATCAAAGGTTATACTAACACACGAGTCGGATCCAAGTGATTCATCTTGTCTATCTGTTTTTATTTTTATTTTATTTTTCAGCATTTAGTTAGTTTTAGTTTCTTAGTTTAAAAATCTTTTTCTAACATTTTGATTTGATTAGACGTTGAGGATAAACTGGTACTAAAAGCTCTTGTGTCCTTGGACGACCTCGGTATCTTACCTACACTATACTACGTCCACGATGGGTGCACTTGCCCATATGTGTGTTTAGTGTTAGTAAATATCGCGTTTTATAAATTTAAAACTTGGCTAAAGTGTAAAAAGGGCTTAAAATATATACCTAAAACATATATACACTAACACGCATCAAGTTTTTGGCGCCGTTGCCGGGGACACAAGGATTTTAAGAAAATTAGGAATCAACGGCCTAATCATTTTTTTATTTTCTTTTTACCTTTTTAGGATTTTCTTAAATTTTCAGCTTCTGCAGAGCTCAGCACGGGCCTTGCCTGGTCGGACACGGGCCGTGCCCAGCAGTGTTGTTGGCAGTTTTTAGTTTTCCGAGTTATAGAAGGCTGACCACGGGGCCGTGTCGGTGCAACACGGGGCCGTGTCCAACTCTCCAGTAACAGGGATCTGGAAGACAATCACTGTAACTCCGACCACGGGTCGTGTTCACTGAGCACGGGGCCGTGGTGAACCTTCTGACCAACATTCTTTTCTGTTTTTGTTGCAGGACTTGGAATCAAACGCCACCTCTATGTAGTGTATGAGCTCCAGTTCTAATAAAGACATAAAAGAACCTCTAGAAGAACCCGAACGCTTTCTTAGAAAAAGACTAAAAGCTAAAAACCAAGAGAAGATTTTAGGGAAACCACTCCCAATGGCGGACCAACGTACCCTCATGGATTATCTACGACCAACAGTAGGTAATCTCGGCGCCGCTAGCAATGCACCGAATGTTGAAGCCAATAACTTCGAACTTCGGCCGCATTTGATACAGATGCTTCAAAACTCTGCAACCTTCCATGGGCTTGCGGACGAGGATCCCCATCTACATATTACTAATTTCTTAGAAATATGTGATACCTTTCGGATCAATGGAGCATCAAATGACGCCATCCGCCTCCGAATGTTTCCTTTTTCACTAAAAGACCGAGCAAAAGCTTGGCTTAACGCCCTCCCATCTGGATCGGTAAACACCTGGGATGAACTGGCCTAAAAATTTCTATATAAGTATTTCCCTCCCGCTAAAACGGCTAAATTAATGACTGAAATTAATACATATTCACAAGAGGACGGGGAATCCTTGTATGAAACTTGGGAAAGGTTCAAGGAGCTATTGCGAAAGTGTCCACATCACGGCCTTACGATATGGCAACAAGTATCCACTTTCTATAATGGGTTGTTGCCACACACAAGGCAAACACTTGACTCTAGCTCCGGGGGACCTTTAGGTAATCGCCGCCCGCATGAAATATATAATCAAATTGAGGAAAATGCTCAAACCAATTTCCAGTGGCACACTCCCCGAGGCAATAAATCTCTTGCCCCGGGCGCCCATAAGTTTGATGAAAGCACTTCTTTACAAGCCCAAATCGAGGCCCTTTCTTCAAAAATAAAAAAGTTGGAAATGACAAAAACGGTCTCGGTTATGGCTTGTGAAGGGTGTGGTGGGCCACATGAAAATTGGAGTCGTATGAAAGAAACAGACGATCAACAAGAATCGGTAAACTACATTGATAATAGACCTAGGCCGCCGGGTCCTCCAACGGGCTCCTACAACCAAGGATGGCGAAATCACCCTAACCTTGGTTGGAGAGAACCCGGCAATGGTAGTAACCAACAAGGCGTAAACCAACGAGCAAAATTTCAACAACCAAGAAATGAGTCACAAAATTTCCCTCAACAACAAGGTGGGCGAGAAAGGCTTGAAGATACTATATCTCGCCTCATCTCCGACACTGAAAAGAAAAACTCGGATAGGTTTCTACAATTAGAATCAAATTTTAGAAATCAACAAGCTA
The DNA here is from genome assembly GCF_002127325.2 of Helianthus annuus. Lineage (NCBI taxonomy): Eukaryota > Viridiplantae > Streptophyta > Magnoliopsida > Asterales > Asteraceae > Helianthus > Helianthus annuus. The sequence continues at coordinate 97,137,096 of NC_035442.2, forward strand.
GTATTCAAAACATTGAAAAACAAATAAATCAACTAGCCCAAAATTTCTCCGAGAGACCGCAAGGTGCGCTACCAAGTAATACCGAGACAAACCCAAAGGCACAAGTTCATCTCATCACTCTACGGAACCGTACCGTGGGTCCTGCAGAAGGGCCAGCACCTTTTGAGGAGGTCACATCTCCGCCACAGCAAGAGAAGGTCACTCCTCCACCTCCAGAACCCACCAAGGCTCCTCCGGTTCCATACCCCGGTAGGTTAATCCGTCAAAAGACCAATGAGCAATTCGCAAAATTCGAAAGTTTGCTAAAACAATTGCATGTCAACATTCCTTTCATTGACGTCCTAACCCAAATGCCTAAATACTCTAAGTTCATGAGGGACTTCCTCACTCATAAAAGGAAAATTGAAACATTGCAATTAGTTAACTTAGGCGAAGAATGCTCCGCCCTCGTACTCAACAAACTCCCCCAAAAGAAAATTGATCCCGGAAGCTTCACAATTCCTTGCTCGATCGGGGACTCCCCCGTTCGTAATGCACTAGCCGACCTCGGGGCTAGCATTAATCTCATGCCCGCATCAATGTTCAAAAGACTCGGCCTAGGAAAAACGAGTCCTACAAAAATGAGTATACAGCTTGCTGATCGATCCGTCAAATTCCCGCAAGGTGTCATTGAAAATCTCCTAGTCAAAGTCGACAATTTCGTCTACCCGGCCGACTTTGTCATACTTGATATGGAAGAAGACACCGAAGTCCCCCTCATACTAGGGAGACCATTTCTCGCCACCGCACAAGCAGTGGTGGATATGAATGACGGAACACTCACTTTAAAATATGGGGATAATGAAGTAAAGTTCAGGGTTGGGAAGAGAATAGAGGACGATGACCCTGTCAATTACATGAAGGTTATTGATTCGAGTTTGGATGATGCTCTCCGACGGTGCAACATGGGATGCAAAACATCCCGCTCGGAAAACATATAACCTCGCCTTGGGTCTAGCCAAAGACCCTTATAAACGTGGCGCACCACGGAGGCAGTCCGCGGAACTATCTTAGTTTAAATTAATCTTTTAGTTTTAATTTGTAGGAATAAAACACACTCATGGTGGTCAAGGATAACAAGGGAAACGAGAAACATAGCCCCATGCACGAAAAGAGGGCCATCCGACAACAATTTCTCCATTACAGTAAGCTCAGCACGGGCCGCGCCCAGCCAACACGGCCCCGTGCTGAACATCCTGCAGACAAATGCCCAGTTCAGGTAACTGGACACGGGCCGTGTTCACCGAACACGCCCCCGTGTCCAGGCTTCTGTTTCTTTTCTTTAATTATTGTTACTGACACCTGAACACGGGGCCGTGCCCGGTCACCACGGGGCCGTGTTCAGACTGCTAGTAACCTAAAATTTTGCTTTTAACACCATTTTACACATTCAATCAACCTAAAAATTTATTTTTGGGACACATTGAGGACAATGCGTAATTTAAGTGTGGGGGGGGGGATTGTCACACCCCGATTTCCACGTGTCTCACCGGTGGGCCCGGTGGGGGAATTACCGTGACGATGTTGGCAACAATATAGTCAAACCACACAATTATATAATGCACAGCGGAAGCATAAGATAAAAATATAAATTTCAACCTCTGAATATTATCAATGTATTACAGAGTTGAATATCCACAGTGGATCGTAAATACAGATAAAGTATTGTTCCATTAGATACTGCAATCAAGCTTGCGAGGCTTATCCCGACGCTAGGGAGCTAATACCAGCCAATTACGTTTAGGTACCTGCACTTAATCTTTTTGGGGAAAATACGTCAGTTTACACTGGTAAATACATTCAACTGACACATTTGAAAATGTTTATTAAAATTGATTTGAATGCACAAGGCACAAACTCTTTTATAACTTGGGAAAATTCATATTGATCTTGTGAACGTTTTACATGTTCTTTTATGCGTTCAGTAGCCCGGGTCGTGCCGGGTTAAAGATTTATAGACACACCACGTTTGCGTAAAACCGTAGTACAGAAACCAACGGCTACGTCTTTTAGTTTTAATGTCGACACTTTATACCGGGTGTACGCCTACACCGGGATGTCGATGGTCGTGGCCATTTCGTAAAATGATGCCGAGGATATCCGGGACAACGGTCATTAAACCCCCCAAAGGCTTATAAGCAACAAAACTGTTTAAATGAGCCAATCATATTTAATCAATTAACCACCTAAGCGATGGAAGTATATAATGCTCAATCAAGCGGTATTAGTATACCGTAACCCAAGCCCATATAGGGGAAATAAGTCAAAAGTATTTACCTTTGCAAGTATTAATCCTTAATTTAGATCAAGTCACCGATAGCTTTTACTAGGGCTCCTAATCTGGAACGAAGGTTTTAATTAACCTCTTAGAATCCTAACGGTCCTTGTATTAGCCGTAGCTTAAACCGGTTGATTCCGATATATAGATATGGTTAATTCGCATGAAAAGGCGAAAACCGAGAATGGAGTATGATTTGGACCCAACAAGTTCAGTGACTTGTTTTATATGGGTTTATAGTTCATACTCTGGATTTTGGGGTTCAAATAATATAATTTGACCCATATCGGCTATTGCACGAAAACTAGTTCCGTGGGCCGTACCGTGTGCGCAAATAGGCGAAACGGTTAACCATAAGAGTCGTACGCTTATTTCCTAAGTCAATATGCCTTAAAAGTATTTTGGTATCAGTAGGATACCTTCCGTAATGCCCGTAACGAGTTTAAGTTTATATTATGCCCCGTAGGGGCTTTTCGGTCATTTTAAAGACTTTAAAAGGGATTTTCGAGTTCTACAGGAAATCTGAGTTTTCCCGAACAGCTTATAAAGCTTAAAATACTTTATTTATTATTTAAAACCAGTGGCAACTGGAATCGGGTCAAAAGACCTTGTAGAACTCCCGTTTTGGCCAAAAAGGGCATATTCGGTATTTACCGAACCGTAGCCATAACCGCAGGTTATGAGCAAGGTAAAAATTATTAAAAATCTTTAAAATTCCCAAAATATTATTTTACCACAGTGGGTAAAAGTTTTGGTGACGAAAACTTGGGTTAGATGGGCGTTATGCTAATTGCGCCGTTATTTACAAAACTTTCTTAAAAGTGCGCCTTTTAGCATAACTCTCATTCTAGACCTCGGATTGACGTGAAACTTTAAGGACATGCTTATAATTTAACAAGCAAGGTTTTGGTCCGTTCACGTGTCCGAAATACTCGTTTTATTTTAAAAAGGCCGTACGGTCAACTTTTAGGCGAATGACGGAAAGGCGCAAAAGACTCGGATAACTCATGAACTGATCACAGAGGTTTATACCAATATGTGACCTGGTCCTAAGAGAGTCCTAAGGTATATTTATACCTCACTAAAACGGGTCAGAACTGAAGTCAAAGCAAAAGTCAAACTTTTGCGACTTTCGGCTCCGAACCGGTTCTATATAGCAAATGATCGATTCAAACGAGCGCAAACATGTTTATATACTTATTATCATGTTTTATGATTATCAAAACAGGTTCCATAACATATATCTTACAGATTATGCATAAATCGCCAAAATAGCTTTCTGTTGACTTTTTAACCGCACGTTTGACTCGATATTTGACATAGTTAGAGTGGTGATCAGGGGGAACCCTTTTAGAGGTTTAATACCCACATAAATACCAACTCAAAACTACTTTTGATTCGTCATAAGACTGAACCATCACTGAGTTATTTTAAAGTCAAACCATACTTACGACGGTTTGGTTTTTAGCTAAATACTAAGCATAAACTGAAGTATGAATGATCAAGGCAACTTACAGAAGTTAGGACTTGAATATGGAGCAGAGAAGAACACTTGGGAGCACTTAGAATGATCAGATGGAAGTTGTTTGAGTTGTGTGAATGTTGTAACTACAACATGGCTATTTATAGCCAAATGCCAAGCCATATTGATCATTGCAAGCACTACTATCAGACCAGAGGTGATGGTAGGTGTCCCCTAAGTGTTATGGGTTGAGCATAGGGTGCCCATGCCCCATAATTATGTGCATGATCGTTCACAAGCTCCAAAAGTCAAGAAAACACAATTTTTCTGCATCTGGGTACTTTACGCGGCCCGCATGGGAGTTCCCATGCTTTTTAATGCGGGTCGCCTAAAGATCAAATATCAGACGCGAAATAGAGGAGGCTCGCGGCCCGCCTCAACTTATGTTTAAACCTTACGCGGGTCGCCTAAGGTTAAGAATTCAGGATTTTTAAATCTTTTTGTAATGATTACAGAATCTGGCCATTAATAACGAAATCTTTCGTAATGATTCGCCTGACCTTTCGGTTTTGAAGGGGTAACTTTGCGGTTTGGCCCTCGGTTATTTACCGATAGGGGCCTCGTGTTAATTACCCGCATTATTAAGTCCCCGGTTTATTTATTAATTATATTGGAAAGCCTTAACTTTCACTGTTGACGCTTTTAACCCTTCTTCTACGAATTCGATCGTAACTTTCTCGTTTCATATCGAAACTTCGCGAAATTCATATATATTATTTTAGTGAGGGTATAATACCGTTACAAAGTCTTTGGAACATTAAAGGGTCACTCAGAGGTATTATTAAACATGTTGACACAGTTAACCCCCGTAGTTTGTAATCTCTCACTTTCTTCCGCGTTTTATTTTTGTACGATCTATAATTTATTCGTTTGAAGGTTTAAGCATTAATTAGGGATACTATACAGTATATTTACCCTTGTTGACATTTATAACCCTCGAATTTACATACTTTCAAGGTTTGTCAAAATTAGTCCTTTATTTATTATAGATGCCACGTGTAAACAAATGACACGTGTTAACACATCATTGGACACAAAAATTCGAGGTGTTACATCCTCACCCCCTTAAAATAAATCTCGACCCGAGATTTACTCAAATAAATAGGGGTATTTTTCTTTCATTGTAGCTTCGACTTCCCACGTATATTCAGGACCTCTACGAGCATCCCATTTGACTTTTACAATTGGTACGTGTTTTCTGCGAAGCTTCTTCACCTGTCGATCTTCAATCGACAAAGGTTTTTCTATAAATTTTAAGCTCTCATCTATATGCACATCTGTGTGTGGAATCACCAACGACTCGTCGGCGAAGCACTTTTTGAGATTGCAGATGTGGAACACATTGTGAATTCCATTGAGCTCTTCAGGCAAGTTCAGTTTATAGGCAACTGATCCAACTCGTTCAATGACCTCAAAAGGTCCTATGTATCTCGGACTCAGCTTGCCCTTCTTGCCGAAACGCATCACCCCCTTCCAGGGTGATACCTTAAGTAATACTTTTTCACCCACTTCGAAGTGGAAATCCTTACGTTTTGGATCAGCGTAGCTCTTCTGCCTATCGCGGGCAGCCTTGAGACGTTCCCGGATCTGGACAATCTTGTCCGTCGTCTGGAAAACAATCTCTGGTCCCGATAATTGGACCTCTCCTACTTCCGCCCAACAAACAGGCGATCTGCATTTCCTACCATATAATGCCTCAAAAGGCGCAGCCTTTATGCTGGTGTGGTAGCTATTATTGTAGGAGAATTCGATCAGGGGTAGGTTTTTATCCCAGTTACCACCTAAATCGATCGCACATGCACGAAGCATGTCTTCTAGCGTTTGTATAGTACGCTCACTTTGACCGTCCGTCTGTGGATGGTAAGCCGTACTAAAATTTAAACGCGTGCCCAAAGATTGCTGGAAACTCTTCCAGAAGTGTGATGTGTATCTAGTATCCCTGTCGGAGATAATAGACACAGGTATGCCGTGTAAGGCTACAATCTTATCAACATAAAGTTGGGCTAACATATCGGAGCTATATGTCTCCTTGATGGGTAGAAAATGAGCTGATTTAGTCAGCCTATCGACTATGACCCATATTGTATCGTTTCCTTTCCTGGTTTTGGGTAACTTGGTTATGAAGTCCATAGTTACGCATTCCCACTTCCACTCGGGAAGTTCAGGCTGTTGTAGCAAGCCAGACGGCTTTTGGTGCTCGGCTTTGACTTGAGCACAAGTCAAGCACTTTGCTACATGGGCGGCTACAGACTTTTTCAAGCCTATCCACCAATAATTTGCCTTTAAGTCTTGGTACATCTTATCAGCACCAGGATGGACTGAGTATTTGGAACTATGGGCTTCCTGGAGAACAACATCACGTAGTCCTCCGTAAACTGGAACCCATATACGTCCATTCAGTCTTAGGATTCCATCCTTGCTAAGAGTCAACTGCTCCTCAGTTACTCCCAGTTTTTCATTTGGATAATTAGCTTCCAACACAGCCTCTCGCTGTGCAGCCAAAATCCTTTCAATCAAATTATTTTTAACCTCAATGCTCTTGGCATTGATTCGAATGGGTTTTCCCCTTTCTTTCCTGCTCAACGCATCGGCGACTACATTCGCCTTGCCGGGATGGTACCTGATTTCGCAGTCATAATCATTCAGGGTTTCCATCCAACGGCGCTGTCTCATGTTCAACTCCTTCTGGTTGAACAGGTGCTGGAGGCTTTTGTGATCAGAATAAATCACAAATTTAATACCATAAAGGTAGTGCCTCCACAATTTAAGTGCAAATACAACGGCACCCAACTCTAAGTCATGGGTGGTGTAATTCTTTTCATGCACCTTTAATTGCCTTGAAGCATAGGCAATCACCTTGCCCTTCTGCATAAGCACACACCCCATGCCTGTGTGTGATGCATCACAGTAAACTACGAATTCATCTGTACCCTCAGGTAAGGTCAACACAGGTGCGTTACTTAGCTTCTGCTTCAGTATTTCAAAGGACTCTTGCTGCTTCGGGCCCCAAATGTACTTTTCTTTCTTCTTGGTCAGGGAAGTCAAGGGCGCAGCAATCCTTGAAAAATTTTCAATGAATCTTCGGTAGTATCCTGCTAAACCCAGGAAACTACGAATTTCGGTAGGCGTCTTTGGTTCTTGCCAGTTCATGACTGCCTCTACCTTAGCGGGGTCCACTTGGATACCACGCTCACTCACAACGTGTCCTAAAAACTGAACTTCTCGTAGCCAGAATTCACATTTCGAGAACTTGGCGTAGAGTTTCTCACGTTGTAGTAATTCGAGAATGCAACGGAGGTGATTCTCGTGGTCAGCTTGGCTTTTAGAATAGATAAGGATATCGTCGATGAAGACTATGACGAATTTATCCAAGTATGGCTTGCAAACGCGATTCATGAGATCCATGAACGCAGCCGGTGCATTTGTGAGCCCAAAAGGCATCACTAGGAACTCGTAATGACCATAGCGAGTCCTAAATGCAGTCTTGTGTACATCTTCATCTCTGACCCTTAGTTGATGATAACCTGACCTTAAGTCGATCTTGGAGAAGTAGCTTGCTCCTTGCAGCTGATCGAATAGATCATCGATCCTTGGTAAAGGATATCTATTCTTTATGGTAACTTTATTCAGCTCTCTATAGTCGATGCACAACCGCATTGATCCGTCCTTCTTCTTTACAAATAGGACAGGAGCTCCCCAGGGAGATGAACTAGGTCTGATAAAGCCCTTCGCCAGCAGTTCATCCAACTGGGTCCTCAGTTCTTTCATTTCCGTTGGCGCTAATCTGTAAGGTGCTCTTGCTATCGGAGCTGCTCCAGGAATGATGTCAATTCTGAACTCCACTTGTCTATCTGGTGGCAAACCAGGTAGTTCTTCAGGAAAAACCTCGGGGTATTCAGAAATGACAGGAAGATCCTCGATCTTCGGCTTTGGTTCTTCTATTATCACCTGAGCCATGTAAATTACACAGCCTCTGTTCAAACACCTTGAAGCTTTCAGCATAGATACGTCTTCTGGCAATCCGTAGTGCGTATCCCCTTGAATGGTAAGAGATTCACCACTCGGAGTCTTTAAGACTATTTGCCTCTTGCCACAAATGATTTGGGCCTGGTTATGGGATAACCAGTCCATGCCTAGCACGATGTCAAAACCCGCAAGTTTGAAAGGAAGTAGAGATAAAGGAAAAGAATGGTTCCTAATGGATATTTCACATCCTTCTAGAACGGTAGAGACGGTTTCTATCGTTCCGTCTGCTAACTCTACTTCGTATTTCACGTCAAGGGTTTTGATTGGCATATTTAGTAGTTGGCAAAATTTCTGGTCTACAAAGGATTTATCAGCGCCAGAATCGAACAGTACTCTTGCAAATATATTATTTACGAGAAAAGTACCTGTAAGCACATTGTCGTCCTTGACCGCTTCCTTTGCATCCAAGCGAAAAACTCTCGCATTTGTTTTCTTCGTTTCTTCCGCCTTCTTGGCATACTTCGGGCAATTACTCTTTATGTGCCCCTTTTCGTTACAATTAAAGCAGGTTGCATCCTTAATCTTTTTGCACTCCACTGTCTTATGCTCCTTGGACTTGCATAGCCCACATGGTGGAGTCCTTTGTTGCGACTGCGAACCAGACGCAAACCTACACTTACCGGAGTGAGGTTTCTTGCAGACCTTGCAGTAAGGTCTTCCATCAGCTTGCCCCTCCTTCTTTGCCTCCGACCCTTTCTTGCCCTCACCGTTTCCACGGTGCTTTTTACCGGACTTTCGTGAGGTATCATCCTCACGTTTTCGCTTTTCAGCCTCCTTGCTCCTTTGTGCCCTCAGACGGACAGCATCAAGTGTAAGAGACAAGGAGAGGTCAGTAACTGACCTGAAGGTCGTCGGCCTAGAGGCCTTCACACTGGCCTTAATTGCCGGTTCTAAGCCCCCAATGAATCGGGCAATTCTTCGTGGTTCTGGTGTCACAAGATATGGCACCAGTCGTGACATAGTGTTAAAGCTTGTCAAATAAGCTTGACAATCCAGGTTTGTCATCACTAGTGAGACAAAATCTGCCTCAATCTTCTCAACCTCGTGCTGAGGGCAGTAGTTTTCTTTTATGAGGGTAATAAACTCCCCCCATGACATTTTGTACAAGGCAGACTTACCTGAAGCCTGCACCAGAGCTCTCCACCACGCCAGGGCCTCGCCCTTGAATGACTGGGACACAAATTTAACCACGTCCCTCTCAGCGCACCCGCTGATGTCCACAATCGTGTCCATCTCGTCCAGCCAGGTGATACAGTCAACCGCACCTTTCTCCCCTGTAAATTCACGGGGCTTACATGATACAAAGTATTTGTAGGTGCAACCCTTAGCACTGGACGCATCAGTATATTCTCTATCGCGGTGAACGCTGTGCTCAGTAGACGAATGCTTGTCGTCATCTTTCTTGGGTTCAGAGGGTGGTTTGGAGTGTGTCTTTGGTTTAGAGGGTGGTTTTGACACAGATCTGCCTTGAGACTCAGTATGTTGACGATCAATAGCTGCCTGGACAGCATTGTTGATCAGAGCCTTTAGCTGTGCGCCTGTCAAATGTACTGACGCATTGTCATAGTCATCTTCATTCGTGTGGCTGTTCTCTCCATTGGGATCCGCCATTGTAACTTGAATCTGTTACAGAAGATAACAAAATTTTACTTTAGGAGATTATTATGTGATTGTCTTTTATGACAATTTGTCAACCATGGTACAGAGACCATATTCGGTTAACTTATTAACTCATTAAATATTAGGATTTGAATATATCCTATTTTAACTATATAAATAGTATTGGCGGCATAAAGCCTAATCATGATGATGTTTTATAATATTAGCCGAGATTTCATAGAATCAAAGGCGTAGAGATTTGAACCGTAGTTCTTTTATCTCTTTCTGACAGAGAGTCATAGACTACCACTGCCTTTTGTCTTTATAAGACAATTATTATGGCCCATAGGCACTACATCTCTAATGGACGTCTTAATATGGTTGGCCCGTAGGCACTACATCACTAATGGATGTTTTGATAATATTGGCCCGTAGGCACTACATCACTAATGGATGTTTTGATAATATTGGCTCGTAGGCACTACATCACTAATGGATGTTTTAATAATACTGGCCCGTAGGCACTGCATCACTAATGGATGTCTTTATAATATTGGCCCGTAGGCATTGCATCGCTAAATGGATGTCTTTATAATATTGGCCCGTAGGCATTGCATCGCTAAATGGATGTCTTTATAATATTGGCCCGTAGGCATTGCATCGCTAAATGGATGTCTTTATAATATTGATCACCTTTGTTGGTGATTTAACCCACGATCTATATATCATTTAGTTGGGTTTTGAAATCCTCAAAGGATTATTGTATAAGAATGACGTGCGTGATTATAACGAATCGCATCTGCCATGAATGTTAACATGCGTACAGAGGTTAACAGGGAATCAGAATCTTTTCAGCTAGGTCGTACCATCTTGACTGATCTTAAAAGACCCCAAGCTAGGTTTCACCCCCTTAAGATTCCTTATTAGGCAGATCAATATAAAAGGAATGGTTTTGATTTATTTTTATATATATTAAAACAAAACTCATAACATACATTCCGAAATTTCAAATACAATTACATATTGCCCTAAACGGGTCTTTCAAATAGTACATACCTCCAGAGAGGTTTTAAAATAAGTGACAAGTCCACGTAGGGACTAATATAAGATAGGTGTCCATGCAAGGACTAAATATAAGTCCACGTAGGGACTGAAATACGATAAGTTGTCCACACAGGGACTTATTTCAAAATAGAAATTACATTCGTACTACTATTAAGGCTAGTGGTCACGTTTCTTCTTTTTGCCCTTTAGTAGATTCGCCAAGCCCTTGAGAAATCCTCGGTGGCTTTTCTTTTCTTCCTCGAACTCTCTCTCCACACGATCTAGTCGATGGAGTATTTCTTCCTGTTCAGGAGGAGAAAAACGTGGTTGCGGCGCTTGATGCGGAACTGGAGGTCTGGGAGGTATTGGATACCCATGAGCTGAGTAGTCCGGTGGTCCCATGTTTCCATGTGCTCCGTCAGGGTAGCGCGCATTATATCTAGCCGACACCACATATGGGTCGCGCTCATAGCCGTAGTTGTATTGTGCTTGTGACGGTTCAAACGGGTTGTAAGCCGTTGGACCTGTGTAAGCTGGTATGGGTTGGTCATACCCAAATGGTGGCGAATTTCGTGCAGTAGGTGCGGAGTTCGCTTCTTGTATAGGACTTGAAGGTCCTTCTTCATGTAGTGGCGGATAGTGGCTACTACTAGAATGTCGAGGAGTGCTGAAGTGGTTACCCCCTCCTCCTCGTGTAGACATACGAGCATTGGTCCTCCTACGCCTCGGCGGATCAGGTACAACTGGTTGTGCCGGTGGCGGAGGTGGTGGCGTAACTGCCTCAAAGCGTGAATCCTCAGAGGGATCCTGTGGATGTCTCGGTTGCGATGTCTGATGAGATGGTGTGTTGTACCACTCATGTCGGTCAAACAAAGCCATAAAGCTGTCTGGGCCTTGATACTGCGGACCATGATATGAAGATCCATCAGATACTTCTATCGGATGCGTGGGCGTACCACGAGCTGGTTCAGTTGGATCCTCATCTTCCTCCATGGGATCTTCAGAAAAGTGGTCTTGAGGACCTAGTGGAACAAAACCTGAAGGTTCCTGTATGTAGTCAGCCGGATTAAACTGAGCTACGTAGTATGGACTAGGGTCGTCGTAGTTTCGGTGCGATACCGAACGTTGTAGAGGTATGAAGGAAGGTTGTGGGTTATTGGGATTATTTTCTGAATCTGGTCCAAAGGAGTGCCGGTAGGATGGCGTCGAGCTGTGCGAAGTGGAATGCCTCGCTGGTTCGTAAAGATCTCTTCGTCTCTGTGGCTCTTCGCTTCTTGTCATCGAAGGATGTCTTGTACCAGATGGTCCAGCTTCTTGGTCGTGATGTGTCACGATTTCTCCTCGGCCTCTTCTTCCCCTTCCTCTTCCTCGGAATATAACAGGTGGCATTTTCCTGCTCCAAAACTTATTAAAAATCAAATCGAAAAATAAAGACAAAAAGGAGTGTTAATCCGAATTTGTCCTAAGTTCTTGTCTAGACTCAAGTATGTGCAATTGTGTCACTGAGATTAAACACATTAGGATAGTGTTTAATTCACTCAATGTTGGCTCTGATACCAACCTGTCACACCCCGATTTCCACGTGTCTCACCGGTGGGCCCGGTGGGGGAATTACCGTGACGATGTTGGCAACAATATAGTCAAACCACACAATTATATAATGCACAGCGGAAGCATAAGATAAAAATATAAATTTCAACCTCTGAATATTATCAATGTATTACAGAGTTGAATATCCACAGTGGATCGTAAATACAGATAAAGTATTGTTCCATTAGATACTGCAATCAAGCTTGCGAGGCTTATCCCGACGCTAGGGAGCTAATACCAGCCAATTACGTTTAGGTACCTGCACTTAATCTTTTTGGGGAAAATACGTCAGTTTACACTGGTAAATACATTCAACTGACACATTTGAAAATGTTTATTAAAATTGATTTGAATGCACAAGGCACAAACTCTTTTATAACTTGGGAAAATTCATATTGATCTTGTGAACGTTTTACATGTTCTTTTATGCGTTCAGTAGCCCGGGTCATGCCGGGTTAAAGATTTATAGACACACCACGTTTGCGTAAAACCGTAGTACAGAAACCAACGGCTACGTCTTTTAGTTTTAATGTCGACACTTTATACCGGGTGTACGCCTACACCGGGATGTCGATGGTCGTGGCCATTTCGTAAAATGATGCCGAGGATATCCGGGACAACGGTCATTAAACCCCCCAAAGGCTTATAAGCAACAAAACTGTTTAAATGAGCCAATCATATTTAATCAATTAACCACCTAAGCGATGGAAGTATATAATGCTCAATCAAGCGGTATTAGTATACCGTAACCCAAGCCCATATAGGGGAAATAAGTCAAAAGTATTTACCTTTGCAAGTATTAATCCTTAATTTAGATCAAGTCACCGATAGCTTTTACTGGGGCTCCTAATCTGGAACGAAGGTTTTAATTAACCTCTTAGAATCCTAACGGTCCTTGTATTAGCCGTAGCTTAAACCGGTTGATTCCGATATATAGATATGGTTAATTCGCATGAAAAGGCGAAAAACCGAGAATGGAGTATGATTTGGACCCAACAAGTTCAGTGACTTGTTTTATATGGGTTTATAGTTCATACTCTGGATTTTGGGGTTCAAATAATATAATTTGACCCATATCGGCTATTGCACGAAAACTAGTTCCGTGGGCCGTACCGTGTGCGCAAATAGGCGAAACGGTTAACCATAAGAGTCGTACGCTTATTTCCTAAGTCAATATGCCTTAAAAGTATTTTGGTATCAGTAGGATACCTTCCGTAATGCCCGTAACGAGTTTAAGTTTATATTATGCCCCGTAGGGGCTTTTCGGTCATTTTAAAGACTTTAAAAGGGATTTTCGAGTTCTACAGGAAATCTGAGTTTTCCCGAACAGCTTATAAAGCTTAAAATACTTTATTTATTATTTAAAACCTGTGGCAACTGGAATCGGGTCAAAAGACCTTGTAGAACTCCCGTTTTGGCCAAAAAGGGCATATTCGGTATTTACCGAACCGTAGCCATAACCGCAGGTTATGAGCAAGGTAAAAATTATTAAAAATCTTTAAAATTCCCAAAATATTATTTTACCACAGTGGGTAAAAGTTTTGGTGACGAAAACTTGGGTTAGATGGGCGTTATGCTAATTGCGCCGTTATTTACAAAACTTTCTTAAAAGTGCGCCTTTTAGCATAACTCTCATTCTAGACCTCGGATTGACGTGAAACTTTAAGGACATGCTTATAATTTAACAAGCAAGGTTTTGGTCCGTTCACGTGTCCGAAATACTCGTTTTATTTTAAAAAGGCCGTACGGTCAACTTTTAGGCGAATGACGGAAAGGCGCAAAAGACTCGGATAACTCATGAACTGATCACAGAGGTTTATACCAATATGTGACCTGGTCCTAAGAGAGTCCTAAGGTATATTTATACCTCACTAAAACGGGTCAGGACTGAAGTCAAAGCAAAAGTCAAACTTTTGCGACTTTCGGCTCCGAACCGGTTCTATATAGCAAATGATCGATTCAAACGAGCGCAAACATGTTTATATACTTATTATCATGTTTTATGATTATCAAAACAGGTTCCATAACATATATCTTACAGATTATGCATAAATCGCCAAAATAGCTTTCTGTTGACTTTTTAACCGCACGTTTGACTCGATATTTGACATAGTTAGAGTGGTGATCAGGGGGAACCCTTTTAGAGGTTTAATACCCACATAAATACCAACTCAAAACTACTTTTGATTCGTCATAAGACTGAACCATCACTGAGTTATTTTAAAGTCAAACCATACTTACGACGGTTTGGTTTTTAGCTAAATACTAAGCATAAACTGAAGTATGAATGATCAAGGCAACTTACAGAAGTTAGGACTTGAATATGGAGCAGAGAAGAACACTTGGGAGCACTTAGAATGATCAGATGGAAGTTGTTTGAGTTGTGTGAATGTTGTAACTACAACATGGCTATTTATAGCCAAATGCCAAGCCATATTGATCATTGCAAGCACTACTATCAGACCAGAGGTGATGGTAGGTGTCCCCTAAGTGTTATGGGTTGAGCATAGGGTGCCCATGCCCCATAATTATGTGCATGATCGTTCACAAGCTCCAAAAGTCAAGAAAACACAATTTTTCTGCATCTGGGTACTTTACGCGGCCCGCATGGGAGTTCCCATGCTTTTTAATGCGGGTCGCCTAAAGATCAAATATCAGACGCGAAATAGAGGAGGCTCGCGGCCCGCCTCAACTTATGTTTAAACCTTACGCGGGTCGCCTAAGGTTAAGAATTCAGGATTTTTAAATCTTTTTGTAATGATTACAGAATCTGGCCATTAATAACGAAATCTTTCGTAATGATTCGCCTGACCTTTCGGTTTTGAAGGGGTAACTTTGCGGTTTGGCCCTCGGTTATTTACCGATAGGGGCCTCGTGTTAATTACCCGCATTATTAAGTCCCCGGTTTATTTATTAATTATATTGGAAAGCCTTAACTTTCACTGTTGACGCTTTTAACCCTTCTTCTACGAATTCGATCGTAACTTTCTCGTTTCATATCGAAACTTCGCGAAATTCATATATATTATTTTAGTGAGGGTATAATACCGTTACAAAGTCTTTGGAACGTTAAAGGGTCACTCAGAGGTATTATTAAACATGTTGACACAGTTAACCCCCGTAGTTTGTAATCTCTCACTTTCTTCCGCGTTTTATTTTTGTACGATCTATAATTTATTCGTTTGAAGGTTTAAGCATTAATTAGGGATACTATACAGTATATTTACCCTTGTTGACATTTATAACCCTCGAATTTACATACTTTCAAGGTTTGTCAAAATTAGTCCTTTATTTATTATAGATGCCACGTGTAAACAAATGACACGTGTTAACACATCATTGGACACAAAAATTCGAGGTGTTACAGGGATGCTAAAACCTTGAATTTTGCAAGTCCTAATAACAAGCCTTACACAAAACTCTATTGGAACCGCTAACCACCCAAAATTTTTTTCAAAGATTTTCATTTTTTTACTTGTCTAAGTTTAAGTTGGGAATTCTAAGTCTAACAAGGTTATAGTTTTATAAGTTTACAACCGATAGCGTCGTGATAAAAAGAACCAACATAAGAAAATTATGAAACGGCATGACAAGCTTAGTTAAAATTTGATTATATATACTTGATCACATAAAAACCCATTCCCACAAAAGTGAGTTTTGAGCCTTTATTGAGCATACAAATATACATCTTTACGCTAAATGCTCATTTTTCGTTTCTTGTGTGAATAGCCGCTTGGTTCTTACGACTCTAGAACTTGCCACGACAATTCATTCCCGGTCTTTACCAACTTAAACCGAAGTAAGTAAATGATGGAGGCATTAGGACTAACCCTTTTTCTTTCAACACCATTATTTTTATTTTTCTTTTTACCTACCCAAAAATTCCCCCTAGTTAACCCCTTTGAGCCTAAACCTTTTCATTTCTTAACCCAAAACCCTTTTTACCCACCAAAAAACCCTTTTTATTTTTACCTTTTATTTTAGTAACAAGCTCGGTTTTCGTGTGACTATGAAATATATATATATATAAAATCTTACAATGAAGTTGGAAATAAACAAACAAAGCTCCTCAAACAAAAGCTTGTTTGAATAAATACTTCATTAAAAATAGAAAGTCACAAAAACAAAATGTTTTACGAAAACCGACGCTTTTTACGCCTTTCGCCCTTTTCTACTAACCACTAACCCAACTACCCACCTTTAGCCCAAGCCTAACCCTTCACCCAAAAAGTCCTCTTGATATTTACAAAGGTATAAAGTTAAGAAGGAGGAGGATTGATTGCTTGGCAAGCTTATGGTAGGAATAAGTTCCATGCCGCTCTTGAGTGATTCACTAAAAATACACCTTCGGCCGAGTGTGAGTGATTTCCCCCGTGAGGTATGTGAACTTGTATATAAATGAAATTTTAAAAAGGTATGTTATGCCCTAATAAATAATTTACCTTATGAAAAGTTTTTAATAAACCATGACGAATAGGATTCTAAATAAATAAAAATAAAACCTAAACAATCTTGGAAAATCCCGACACTCTATGACAAGCCCAAAACCTTCTCTTCTACCCATTCCATTTGGGAGTGTAAGACACATATTAAAGAGTTTTGCTTGAGGACAAGCAAAGATTCAAGTGTGAGGATATTTTGTTGGTGCAGTCATCTGTCGTCTTCGTCTTATGTCGAGTCTCGGGTTCTTTGGAGGTCAGATTGTGCTAGAAATCAAGGAAAAACAAGCCTGGCCGTTTGAATGAAGCTTGGCCGTTTGAAGAGGCTGGCCGTTTGAAGCTGTCCGTTTGAAGAGGCTGTTCGTTTGAAGGTTTGCTGACCGTTTGAGCATGTTCAAACGGTCAGGCTATCTAGTATATATAGGCTTCAAACGGTTTTAGTTGTAACAGTTGTGATTTCCGACAGCGAAGCTCTGTCGAAGTGTCTCCGTGACTGTATATTCGTTATAATCAATACAAGAGACAATTAATAGTGAATACAAGCTAAACGAAGACCGAATCAATGAATTCCGCCTCTGATTCTGTCTAAGCGCTCTTCTGATCGACTCATCAGGACGTCACACGATCCTACAATTGGTATCAGAGCTCAGGAGGAAGAGTTCTTACCGTTTAGCTCGTTTTCGCTAGCAAATTCTGATTTTCTACACATTCTTTCAAAATTAGATACTTTTCACGGTTAAAAACGGCTGATTTTCACATATAACATACATAACAGTGTTTTAATCAAGCCTTGAGAATCTCAGCTTAAAACTCGACGTAAAAGTAGTAAAAATGACTTAAAAAAGGGTGTCTGTTTGAACGAAACATGCTTCCTATCGTTTGAACATGCTTCCCATCATTTGAAAACGTGTTCCATCGTTTGAAAACGTGTTCCTATCGTTTGAAATTCACTTCCTGTCGTTTGAAAAGTAAAGCTATCGTTTGAAGCATGTTAACCGTTTGAAGTGACCGTTTGAACTTGTCCCATCGTTTGAACATAACCCACCGTTTGAAATCATCGTTTGAAAATGATATCCATTTGAAAATGCATGTCACCGTTTGAAACTATCGTTTGAATAATAGTCACATCGTTTGAAGGTTGTCACTGTTTGAGTGGTCGTTTGAAAGAGTATCCACCGTTTGAAATCAATACATCATTTGAAATATAATGGCCGTTTGAATACTAATTGAACTGTTTGACCTATATTCACCGTTTGAATATATTGCCGCCCTCACTTCACTAATTGGCCCAATCCATTGAAGTATTAGTGGACTGTGAGGTCCAATGGATTTCTTTTGAATATTAGCATTGTCGGTTACTGTGAAGATATTGGTCTAATCATAAAAAGAAATTTAATAATTGTAGGAGTCTATGTAAAATGTTTGACGGTATTTGACAGTTGTGTATTTGAGGCCCATGTGATCATATTTTACAACATAAATGGACGGCCCAATCAAATTTTTGTAAAGTGAGCCAAATTGTCGGCCACTTAGTGTCATTATAGTTGCGGCCCAATCCAGTAGTAATATTAGCGGCCCTATTAAATCACATAGTTTACTTCATTTGTCAGCATCATTATTATAAAGTTGCCGCCCATATTAAAAAAGAGGTCCAAGTTAACCGTTTGAAACAACTTCTGTTTGAACAAGATCATTATCATTTGAAACTGTTCCGTTTGAAGAAGGATATAGTTTGAACTTGGTATTTTGTTTGAACAGATTGTGTTGAAAAATGGCAATGAAGTTTGATGAGCAGGAAAACAATGATCTTAAAAGATTGAATGATTGGTATCGAGGATATTTTAGTAGTTCTTATCAGAAATTACCCAAAGATGTTTGGAGTAAACGTTTCGAATGTTTTCTGAGTAAGAAAGATGAGAAATTGGATGATTTGGAGAAACGTTTTGATCGTTTGATTGACTACTTGAAGGAAAATCAAATAGTGATAGCAGAAGCTGATAAGATATCAAAGTTTGCTAATGGTTTATCAGCTGAATGGGATGATTTTTTGAAGAATTTGAAAGAAAATTCTAATTTTTCAAAATTACCTCTGAATAAATTCATCAGCGAACTTAAAAATCACGATAATGAGAATTATCAAAAGAAGAGAGAAATATTGGATAAGATAAAAATGAATTTGGATGATTTGAATTTAGATGTGATAATTGAAATAAATAAAAGAATCAATGTTTGTTGGGCAGCAAAAAGAAATTTGATATATGATATGAAAAGAGGTTGTTATATTGATGATAATAGAAATCCTCTTGATCTTGTTACAATCTTTGGTGCAGGTACATATCAGATAGAGAAAGAACATGTGCCGAAGGTTGAAGAATCTGTGAAGAATGAAACTTCATGTTCTGAAACAGTATGCTTCGAATGTGACAACTTCAAGACTGATAATGACAAACTCTTGAAGGATGCGGAAAGTTTGACATCGAAAGTCAAGAAGTTGGAAGACGAGAAGCAAGCTGATATTAAACAGATTCTTATGTTGCAGGAAAATTGTGAGAAATTGAAAGCTGAAAATGACAAACTGTTGGATGGGTTGAACAGTTTGACATTTGAAAACAAAAGTTTGAAAGAAAATGTTAAGGTTTTTGAAACCAAACAGAAATCATCAGAAAATGACGATTTCTGGATAAAACTTGAGAACAAAAATCTGAAAGCTAATGAGACAAAATTTCAAGAACAGTTAAAAGTTTTGGAAAATGAAAAATCTGTTCTTGAAAACATGAAGATTGAGAATGAAAAAGCAATCAAGTCTCATCTTGAACGAATTTCTCAGCTTGAAAAAGAAGTTGAGAATTCAAGAATCAAGATGGATGAACGTGAAAAGAAGTTGAAAGGTTTTGTGACTTCATCTGACAAGTTGAATTTTCCGTGTCCAAAACCAATCAACTCTGTTCCAATAAGTGACGATGTCACAAACTTTGACTATGTCAAAGTTGCAGATTGTGATGAAAAGTCTGATGATGAAAATGGTAAAATTGAAAAACAAAAATTGTTTTTAAATTTAAAAGAAAAATTTCAGAAAACTGTTCTACAATCAACTGAAAAAGGTGAATGTTCTAAACAGAAACCTTTGAAGAAGAAAGTCGAACAGAAACAAAAAGATAATAAAAGTTCATCAGATTTTTCATCCAATCAAAAGGAAAAACCACAAAAAGTAAAAAACAAAAACTCAAAAATTGTTGGTAATAAGTGGTGCAGGTCGGACCACAGTGCTCAAAAGCCAAAATCAGCAAACTTGAGGAAAGAATATCACCAAGCCACACAATGCTATGATCTGAGCGTTTAGTGTGATGGTGGTATACGGTATGATAACAGAGTATGTTACCGATGCGGTTATCAAGGACACATTGCTGTTAACTGCCGGAATTGGAGTTATGAGACCAGAAGGTGCATTAATTGCAACATCAAAGGTCACATTGCCAGAGATTGCCCAAGGAAATCGAATGACAGATTGAGGGTTAATTCTCAAAGATTGGCAAGAATTCCAGTCAAAGTCAAGCCCCAGGAACAGAAGGTTATAAAACCTAAAGTTTAAGAACAGAAAATTCAAGAAAAGAAAGTCAAGCTTTCACAGGGGCAGAAAGACCGACTGAGGAAGAAGAGGAAGAAAGCTCGGGAGTATTTGGATAAGATCTTGTCCTCGGGTTCATCCATTGGAAAGAATAAGAGTTCTGATGAATCAACTTCCTCGGTTGAAAAGTCAAGCAAGATGAATTCTTCAGATACAAATCTGAGGACGAAAGAAGATAAGAAGAAGAAAAAGGTCGGCGATGAATCTGACAGGTCAAAGTCAGACAAGCCACTTGCAGGCAATGATTCTGGTTCGTCGAAGCCAGAGGAGCCATTGGTTGAGGTAAAAAAGGAGAATTCAGATTTAACAATGGATGATGCAAATTTTCCACCATTGTTGAATAAGAATTCGAAATCACCCAAGGACCGTCAGGCTTGGGTGAATCTGTTTAAATAGAAAAACCTGACTTGCCGGAGTTCCCAGGTTGGTAAGCGTGGAACATGAATCGGCATATTTCTTGAGAAATTTCACTTTGGAGATTTTTCGCCTTACATGTGGTAAATCAAAGACATTAAGTTGTACTTGATTTTCTACAAATGATGTTTGAATTTTGAAACTGGAAATGATAAATCTTTAAAAATGTTTGAAGAAAACAATGTGATGAAGTAATCCCGAATCTACATATGTGTGGTAAACAAACTTATTTTTCCGGAAAAACCATTTTGATTAAAACAAACTTAAGTGTTTTGAAATCATAATGAGAAAATAGTTTGTTGTGAGGGGGAGTTCTGATTGTTTATGCCAGGTGGATGGAGAATTGATGCGATTCTCATCAAGTTGTCAAGTTTGTACAGTTTTGTTTCAAATTTTCCCAGAAAATCAAAATTGAAACATATTTTGATTTTAGGGGGAGAAAAATTTTAAGAAATTAGAAAATTTGAAAATGTCAAAAACATTGAAAAATGGTAAAAATGAGTTTTGTTGCGAAACAAGAGGAAATGATAGTAAATCAGTTGGACTATCACAGCACGCTAAAGAAATGTAATGTCAAATGTGATAAATGGTCTCACTAATGATGTGACGATAGGTTTTCATACATTTAGTAGATTTATTCGGGATATAAACCTAAAATTTCAAACTTGTGAAATTCGTGGGGAACACTACTTGGATATATAGGTAACCCCTGAAATCTCGTTTGAAAGATCTCGTATTCTGATATACTAGGTGTTTATACTCTATGATGTCTGGGGTATTATTCCGGGACTTCTGCTGAACGGTAGTTCTGACCTAGTCCTTGGCTAATACTTTCCGCAAAATGCTTGAAACATAGCATAAAGCCCTCAGCTGATTAGACAATAAAATTGATAATTATCTGTTGTAGCTGAAAAGATCCTCTAAAGGGGACACACTGCTAAGTCGAAACTGATATCTCTCTGCTGAACGGAAGTTCTGAACTGAGATCCCTCAGTTCTCGCATTTTTCCCCTAATTTATGTACAGATATCATTGTAGTATTCATACCTGTAAGACTGAATATTGGGATTCTGGATACGGGAGTATATTCAAGAGGTGGGACACATGAATCGAACTAAGTTCATAAAACACTTAAATAGTATCCTGAATAGATTGAAAATTGTATGAAAATTTAAGAGGACAACTATATCGTCAATCTACGTGAATCATTTAGAGCTTAAAATGATTAACAGCTTAACGGTGCATGTGATATGTCTAAAAATTGATATGATCCTCTTTCGCAAACTCACAAAAATATGTCTGTACATATTTCTTTTCTGCATTTAAGTTTTGCATTTATGTTTCATATTTTGAAAATCCAAAAAGATTTTTGACAACTGGTGATGAAGAGCTGATATTCAAAATTTCAAGTGCTGAACATGATGAACAGGTTTGGGAGTGTGAGTTTAACAAGAAGAA
Source organism: Helianthus annuus (assembly GCF_002127325.2). Taxonomy (NCBI): domain Eukaryota; kingdom Viridiplantae; phylum Streptophyta; class Magnoliopsida; order Asterales; family Asteraceae; genus Helianthus; species Helianthus annuus. The sequence goes on from NC_035442.2 coordinate 97,159,129, forward strand.
ATTTATTTTGAGAAAGAAAAATTTGATTAGTTAATCAGGGACATTAATTTGAACTTGGTGTAACTATTTCTAGTAAGTTTTACTTATTGATTTAAGTAAAAACTTATGTTTCGATGAGAAGTGTGCAGGAAATGAGCTTAACAAAGACAAAGCTAGGATTTGATCTCAAGGTGATAGCAAATTCCAGATAGCGATCCCATCATGATGAAAGGGGGAGTCTGACGAAGCTAGAGCCGAAGAGAAGAAGATCCTGGATAAAATGAAAAGGCAGACAATGATCCTAAATCTGATGATGCTGATGATCTGAAGAAATGCCAGCATATCGCAAGCGGGAGTCTGAAGTTTTGAAAAAAGACGGAAACTGAAGCCTAGAGACTAATAAAGACTGAAGTTTATGAAGACTCGACACTTAAGACTCGTCAACATCTGAGGGGGAGTCTGTTGGTGCAGTCATCTGTCGTCTTCGTTTTATGTCGAGTCTCGGGTTCTTTGGAGGTCAGATTGTGCTAGAAATCAAGGAAAAACAAGCCTGGCCGTTTGAATGAAGCCTGGCCGTTTGAATGAAGCCTGGCCGTTTGAAGAGGCTGGCCGTTTGAAGCTGTCCGTTTGAAGAGGCTGTTCGTTTGAAGGTTTGCTGACCGTTTGAGCATGTTCAAACGGTCAGGCTATCTAGTATATATAGGCTTCAAACGGTTTTAGTTGTAACAGTTGTGATTTCCGACAGCGAAGCTCTGTCGAAGTGTCTCCGTGACTGTATATTCGTTATAATCAATACAAGAGACAATTAATAGTGAATACAAGCTAAATGAAGACCGAATCAATGAATTCCGCCTCTGACTCTGTCTAAGCGCTCTTCTGATCGACTCATCAGGACGTCACATGATCCTACATATTTGATGTGTGTAAAATGCAACATATAAATTACATCAAATGAGGCATAAAACTAACCCTTTTTAAGTACTAATGTTGGAAAAAGTGTATTTTTGTCTTCCTTTTGTATTTTCAGGATTAAATGAGCTTAAATTAACAAAAGAAGCAAAAAGACAGCTAAATCTAACATAAATGCAAGAAAGGGAACAAAAGTGGACTGCCCGACCCCTCGACAGCATCCTCCAAGCAAAACAGAGAAGACAGAAGACTGAACACGCCCCGTGCTCAGCGAGCACGGGGCCGTGTGTGACAACTCGAATTTCCAAGATTCCTATTTCGCATTTATTGCACGTTCATGTATTGTTTAGTTGTTTAATTTCACAAATAATTGGCTATGGAACTGTAACGTTCTGATACAATGAAGTGTATTGTGTGATTGTGCATGGTTATGTGTTAATTGTGATAAATTTGTTAAATGCATAAACTTGGTGGTGAAACTATGAAACTGTTTGAGATGGTGTGCTATTGTAAAATATAATAATTAAGGGTGGATAGAGTTATTAGTGAAACTTAAACTATACTTAACCCTAATCCCTTTTTCACTAATCATTTTCACAAAAACCAAAGCACGTTCATTCACTTTCTCTGGCAATCATCATCACCATCATCATTAGCACAAGATATTCATCACTCTTGATTCCTCTCTTTCTCTAGAATCATTCAAGGTAATTGTTTATTGATTATTGTAATACTTGTAAACCCTAATTGATAGTTTGATTGTATAAATTCTTGATTATTGTAATACTTGTAAACCCTAACTTTCATATGATGGTTCTGTGCTTTGATTGATTCTTGATTATTGTGTTATGATGATGATTGGTCGTGAAATCGTTTGTTTGTATGATGATGTTAATTGTTGAATTGATTTCTGCCATGTAATATACGAATTAGGGTTTCCAGATCGTATGAATTATAGAACGTAACTGTTGAATGTATAAAGTGTAACTGTTGCAATCACAAAGAACGCGTGATTGAATGTTATCTGAGCTTTGTGAATGAATGATAAAAGTCTGAGTTTTGTGTAATGCATAAGGATCCGAGTTTTATAAGATGAAAAGGGTCCGAGTTTTAATTGCATAATGTTGTCCGAGTTTTTACAATGTTGTTTAGTGTCTGAGTTTTGTAATGTTGCCACCTTGTCCGACTTTGTTAATCAACAAGGGGTCCGAGTTTTGGTGATGTCAGTCCGAGTTTCTTGGCCCAAACCCCCTTGTTCGACTTTTTAAACCCCCACACACAAACTATCCGACTTTTAACCCTTGGAAGATGGCCCGACCTTTTAGATGGCACATAGAAGGTCCGAGTTTTGAGTTTTGATGTTTGTCCGACCTTTAAACAAGTTAAGGATCCGAGTTTCTTGTCTAGTGTGCTGTCCAGTTTTAATACATGAAACATCAGTCCGAGTTTGTTGATGAATCCACCTTATGGTCCGAATTTCATGCCCAGGGACCTATATCCGACTTTTAAACAGGGGAAGTCCCCCCCCCCACACTTGTCTGAGTTTTAAGAAGGGCAAGGCCCTGTCCTACTTGTGTGTGATTTAAATTGAAGCTATAAGTTGTATGATAAAAGCATGTTGAATCTGTTAAGGAATAAATGATGAAATTGAAGTCAAACTCTGTTAAATTTGTTAAGCCTATTAACGATGTTAATATGTTAAGTATATTAACTATGTTAACACTGTGATGATAACTACGTTATATGAGTTAACTATAATATGGTTCTGATTTAACTCCGTATTGCATGTGAACTATGCAAAGCGCATTAATCCAGTTAAGTGCGGATGATATGGTTAGTTTAAATTGAGAAAGCCCTTATGTGAAACGTGGATTCTGTACGAATGTGATTAGCTGACACTGATGCATGATATCGATTGTCAAACATGCTCTATGGTATTAATTGCACGGGAAACTTTACAAACTCGAACTGATTTATTATACGTACATACAATAGGACTTGACTGATTACTTATGAGTGCATAACCTAGCATACCGAGCAAACCAAGGTGAGTTCACACAGCCAAGGCATGGGGTTCCCAGGGTGGGAATGGGATTTGATTATTTACTTATACTTACCTAGATAATGGAAATTAGTGATATGATCCTCGGGGAGGAAGGTTATTGATAAGATACGACTAGACTAGTGATACTTATAGAACTGATCTTCGCACACACGCCAGGGTTGGATGCGATATTATGACTGATCTTCGCACACATGCCTAGGATGGCTGCGAACTATACGCTAAACTTCGCACAGGTGCCGGGTGGCCGCGATACAAATATACCTAGTCTAGAATGCTTGGAAACTTTCCCTAATCTTCGCATACATGCCTAGAGGGCCGCGATACGAACTAATACGATACATGACTTAATGAACGAACACAAGGCTTACTATACCATTACAATTACTGAACTATAAACTGTGAACTCGCTCAACTAGTTGTTGATCCTCTGTTGCATGCCTTGCAGGTCGTTAGATACATGGAGCTTGCACAGGGAGGAGCAGGTCGTTGTGGAGAATGGATCGTGGATGCCATGTTAAAACATTTAAACATTTGAACTTGTGTTATACATTGGGTTTTCATTCTTATGCTTCCGCTACACTTGATACTATAATTATGTTTTGAACACCTATCGTATTGAATGACTAGTTTGCATTTATTTTACTTGATATTAATTACATGTTCAATATGATTGGTGGCTTGATCCTGGTCATGTCACGCTCCCAGGCGGTGATACTCCGCAGGTGGATTTTGGGGGTGTGACAGATTGGTATCAGAGCCATTGTTTATAGAGAACTTGGTTTTAATATGGGAAAACGTTTTTATTAAAACCAGACTATAACCAGAACAGTGCTCTCAACGATCAACAACGACGCTTCGCTCCACGTGCAAGACTCAACATCCTAGGTAATAAGGTTTATGTTTATTGCCTACTTGCTAGATTTACATAGAACTTTGCTCGTGGTATGCTTAAATTACATTGCTCACTATTTGTTATTGCTTGAGAACACCTATGCACTACTCGCGAACCATTCTCACTTACACTACTTTTACTATGAAGATCATGTCTGGACGTGTGAACATGACTCAGGACCAGTTGACGGCACTTATCAATGAACGAGTAGCTGCGGCACTTGCAGCTGCAAACACAGGAGGTATACCCTGCAGTCGTAACTTATTCTAGGATCTTTAGATCCTACGTTCCTAAACCAACTCTTATGTTTAACCTCATTCTGTTCTTACACATTAGGTCAACATGCTCATCAGCCTGTTTGTACTTTCAAGAACTTCATGGACTGTCGTCCAAGCACATTTAGTGGCACCGAGGGGGCAGTGGGACTCCTCCATTGGTTTGAGAAGCTAGAATCTGTGTTCGAAATGTGTGAATGCCCTGAGGCTCGCAGGGTCAAGTACGCCACTGGTACTTTGGAAGGAATCGCGTTAACTTGGTGGAACGCGCAAGTTCAGATTTTAGGGTTGGCAGCTGCTAACGCCACCCCTTGGAATGATTTCAAAGAGCTGATTAAACGTGAATACTGCACACGGGAAGATATTCACAAGTTGGAAGATGAGTTCTGTCATCTGAAAATGACTGGGTCAGAAATCGAAGCTTATACTAAACGGTCGAACGAGCTGGCCGTGCTGTGTCCCACTATGCTGGACCCTCCAATTAAGCGCATTGAGTTGTACCTCAAGGGATTAGTGCCAGAGATCCAGAGCCATGTGACATCGGCTAATCTTGATAACATCCAGGCTATTCAACGCCTCGCTCATCGCATCACAGATCAGGCAGTGGATCAGAACAGGCTGCCTAAACGTATCAGCGCTACTGCTACCGTTGCCACTTCTGCTACGCTTGCTACTCCCAGTGACAACAAGAGAAAATGGGATGGGGATTCTAGCAAGGGATCAGCTTCAGTTCAGTCACAGGTTCAGCAGCGAAAAACTGACAGTTATCAGAGTCCCAGTCAGCACTCTTCGGGCAATCAGGGGCAGGGTGGATATCGAGGAGTTCACCCATTGTGTAATAGGTGCAACAGACACCACAGTGGACGGTGTCGTAAGGAGCGTTGTCAGAGATGTCTCAAGTTAGGGCATGAAGCTAAAGACTGCAGGAGTTCGCGACCTGCAAATCAGAATCAGCAACACCCACCACCAGCTCCACAGAACCAGCATCAGCAGCAGCAACAGCGGGGCAACAGGGGATGTTTTCAGTGTGGGGCTGAAGGTCATTTCAAGCGTGATTGCCCCCAGTTGAACCAGAACCAGAATCGCAATAATAACAACAATCAGGGAAACGACAACAACAACAACAATGGTGGGAACAACAACGGCAACGAAGCTAGGGGACGAGTATTTGTGCTGGGGCAGGGAGAAGCGAGAAATGATCCCAACGTAGTTATGGGTAAGTTTCTTCTCGACGACTTTTATGTTACTATCTTATTTGATTCGGGTGCGGATACAAGTTACGTGTCATTGAAAGTTAGCCAAATGTTAAAACGTGCACCAACTCCCCTAAACCCCAAACATGTTGTAGAATTAGCTAACGGTAAAAGTCTAGAAGCAACACATATAGTTCAGGGTTGTAATCTTATCCTCGCTGGTCAAACTTTCTCTATCGACCTCATTCCTATAGTTCTGGGTAGTTTTGACATTGTCGTCGGCATGGATTGGTTATCCAAGCAGCAAGCAGAGATCCTATGCAAGGAGAAGATCATTCGTATTCCTCGTTCGGGTCAGGAACCTCTCGAAGTTCAGGGCGACAAGAGTGGTGCTGTGGTTGGCATCATTTCTTTCTTGAAGGCACAGAAATGTTTACGAAAGGGGCACACTGCTATTCTGGCATTAGTTACAGATGCATCGACGAAAGAGAAGAGAATAGAGGATATTCCAGTTGTACGCGAATTTCCTCAGGTGTTTCCTGAAGATTTACCTGGTCTACCGCCTCATCGGCAGGTCGAGTTTCAAGTCGAGCTAGCTCCAGGAGCAGCACCTATAGCTCGCGCACCATATCGTTTAGCTCCAACTGAACTGGAAGAACTGTCAAAGCAACTACAAGAGCTCTTGGATAAGGGCTTCATTCGTCCAAGCTCTTCACCTTGGGGAGCTCCAGTACTATTCGTGAAAAAGAAGGATGGCACTTTCAGGATGTGCATCGATTACCACAAACTGAACAAGGTCACAGTGAAGAATCGCTATCCTCTTCCACGCATTGACGACTTATTCGACCAGTTGCAAGGATCGAGTTACTATTCCAAGAATGATCTAAGGTCAGGGTATCATCAGCTGAGAGTCCGGGATGAGGACGTATCCAAGACAGCATTCAGAACTCGCTACGGTCACTACGAGTTTCTAGTCATGCCATTTGGGCTTACGAACGCGCTGGCAGTTTTCATGGATCTTATGAACAGGGTGTGCAAACCCTATCTAGACAAGTTCGTCATTGTCTTCATCGACGACATTCTGATATATTCCAAGAGTCAGGAGGAACACGAGCAGCACTTACGACTTATCTTGGAACTTCTTCGAAATGAGCAACTGTACGCAAAGTTTTCAAAATGCGACTTCTGGCGTCGTGAAGTCCACTTCTTAGGCCATGTGGTGAACAGGGATGGGATTCATGTCGATCCATCCAAGGTAGATTCGATCAGGAACTGGCCTGCACCGCGTACACCAATGGAAATACGCCAATTCTTGGGTTTGGCGGGTTACTATAGACGATTCATTAAAGACTTTTCGAAGATCGCACAGCCGCTTACAATGCTGACACAGAAAGGTGTCACCTACCGTTGGGGAGATTCCCAAGAAACCGCTTCTCAGCACTTAAAGGATAGGCTATGCAGCGCACCTATTCTCTCATTGCCAGAGGGCACGGATGATTTTGTGGTCTATTGTGACGCATCGATACAGGGGCTTGGTTGTGTGTTGATGCAGCGGGATAAAGTTATTGCCTACGCTTCGCGGCAACTCAAAGTTCATGAACGAAACTACACGACGCATGATTTAGAGCTGGGAGCTGTTGTTTTCGCGCTCAAGATATGGCGACACTACCTGTACGGTACCAAGTGCACTATTTACACCGATCACAGGAGTCTCGAGCATATCTTCAAGCAGAAAGAATTGAACATGCGTCAACGACGATGGGTCGAGCTACTTAATGATTACGAATGCGCCATCAAGTACCATCTAGGCAAAGCCAATGTTGTGGCTGACGCTCTCAGTCGGAAAGACACTCTACCTAGGCGTGTACGAGCTTTGCAGCTCACCATTCAGTCTGATCTTCCTGCACAGATACGAAATGCTCAGGTGGAAGCATTGAAACCAGAAAACGTCAAGGCTGAAGCTTTACGCGGCTCAAGGCAACGATTAGAACAAAAGGAAGACGGCGCCTGCTATGTAACAGGACGTATTTGGGTACCGCCTTATGGCGGTCTACGAGAACTTGTGATGGATGAAGCTCATAAGTCTCGCTACTAGGTACATCCAGGTTCGGATAAAATGTATCACGACATCAGAACTACATATTGGTGGCCTAGCATGAAGGCCCACATTGCAACTTATGTTGGCAAATGTTTGACTTGTGCGAGAGTCAAGACAGAGTACCAGAAACCCTCAGGCCTACTGCAACAACCCAGAATATCACAGTGGAAATGGGAAGAAATTTCCATGGATTTTGTTACCGGCCTTCCTAGATCCCAGCGCGGGAATGATACTATTTGGGTGATCGTAGATCGACTCACAAAGTCTGCACATTTCTTGGCAATCAAAGAAACGGATAAGTTCTCTACATTAGCAGACATCTACTTGAAAGAAGTTGTTTCGAGGCACGGGGTGCCCACCTCCATTATTTCGGATCGGGATGCACGATTCACTTCGGAACTATGGCAAGCAATGCACAAAGCTTTTGGCTCTCGATTGGACATGAGCACAGCTTATCACCCTCAGACGGATGGGCAGTCTGAGCGCACGATTCAAACCCTAGAAGACATGCTTCGGGCATGTGTTATCGATTTCGGCAACGGCTGGGAAAAACACCTCCCTTTAGTGGAGTTTTCGTACAATAATAGCTACCACACCAGCATACAAGCCGCTCCATTCGAGGCATTGTACGGACGTAAATGCCGGTCACCTCTCTGTTGGGCAGAGGTGGGGGATAGTCAGATTACAGGTCCAGAAATGGTAGTTGATGCTACTGAACGAATTGCACAAATACGACAACGCATGGTGGCAGCTCGTGATCGCCAGAAAAGCTACGTAGATAAGCGTAGGAAGCCATTGGAATTTCAGGTCGGGGACCAGGTTTTACTTAAAGTCTCACCCTGGAAGGGTGTGGTACGATTTGGTAAACGAGGCAAGCTCAATCCACGGTATGTTGGACCGTTCGAGATCACTGAAAGAATAGGCAAAGTAGCCTACAGACTAAACCTACCAGCTGAACTCGGTGCAGTTCACAACGTATTCCACGTGTCGAATCTGAAGAAGTGCCTGTCAGATGAGACCCTCATAATTCCATTGAAAGAACTCACTATCGACGAGCAGTTGCACTTCGTCGAGGAACCAGTTGAAATCACGGACCGGGATGTTAAGGTCCTCAAACACAAGAGAATCCCTCTTGTCCGAGTTCGTTGGAACTCCAAACGTGGCCCAGAGTACACCTGGGAACGCGAAGACCAGATGACAGAAAAGTACCCCCAGTTATTCGGAACCAATGCAACCACTACTGAGACTGAAGCTACTACTGCGGAATTTCGGGACGAAATTCCAAATCAACGGGGGGATGATGTGACACCCCAGGAAAATCAGTAAACGATACAACTCACCTAGCTTCCTCAGTAACCGCATGCTAAATTTCGGGACGAAATTTCTTTTAAGTTGGGGATAATGTGACAACTCGAATTTCCAAGATTCCTATTTCGCATTTATTGCACGTTCATGTATTGTTTAGTTGTTTAATTTCACAAATAATTGGCTATGGAACTGTAACGTTCTGATACAATGAAGTGTATTGTGTGATTGTGCATGGTTATGTGTTAATTGTGATAAATTTGTTAAATGCATAAACTTGGTGGTGAAACTGTGAAACTGTTTGAGATGGTGTGCTATTGTAAAATATAATAATTAAGGGTGGATAGAGTTATTAGTGAAACTTAAACTATACTTAACCCTAATCCCTTTTTCACTAATCATTTTCACAAAAACCAAAGCACGTACATTCACTTTCTCTGGCAATCATCATCACCATCATCATTAGCACAAGATATTCATCACTCTTGATTCCTCTCTTTCTCTAGAATCATTCAAGGTAATTGTTTATTGATTATTGTAATACTTGTAAACCCTAATTGATAGTTTGATTGTATAAATTCTTGATTATTGTAATACTTGTAAACCCTAACTTTCATATGATGGTTCTGTGCTTTGATTGATTCTTGATTATTGTGTTATGATGATGATTGGTCGTGAAATTGTTTGTTTGTATGATGATGTTAATTGTTGAATTGATTTCTGCCATGTAATATACGAATTAGGGTTTCCAGATCGTATGAATTATAGAACGTAACTGTTGAATGTATAAAGTGTAACTGTTGCAATCACAAAGAACGCGTGATTGAATGTTGTCTGAGCTTTGTGAATGAATGATAAAAGTCTGAGTTTTGTGTAATGCATAAGGATCCGAGTTTTATAAGATGAAAAGGGTCCGAGTTTTAATTGCATAATGTTGTCCGAGTTTTTAGAATGTTGTTTAGTGTCTGAGTTTTGTAATGTTGCCACCTTGTCCGACTTTGTTAATCAACAAGGGGTCCGAGTTTTGGTGATGTCAGTCCGAGTTTCTTGGCCCAAACCCCCTTGTCCGACTTTTTAAACCCCCACACACAAACTATCCGACTTTTAACCCTTGGAAGGTGGTCCGACCTTTTAGATGGCACATAGAAGGTCCGAGTTTTGAGTTTTGATGTTTGTCCGACCTTTAAACAAGTTAAGGATCCGAGTTTCTTGTCTAGTGTGCTGTCCAGTTTTAATACATGAAACATCAGTCCGAGTTTGTTGATGAATCCACCTTATGGTCCGAATTTCATGCCCAGGGACCTATATCCGACTTTTAAACAGGGGAAGCCCCCCCCCCACACTTGTCTGAGTTTTAAGAAGGGCAAGGCCTTGTCCTACTTGTGTGTGATTTAAATTGAAGCTATAAGTTGTATGATAAAAGCATGTTGAATCTGTTAAGGAATAAATGATAAAATTGAAGTCAAACTCTGTTAAATTTGTTAAGCCTATTAATGATGTTAATATGTTAAGTATATTAACTATGTTAACACTATGATGATAACTATGTTATATGAGTTAACAATAATATGGTTCTGATTTAACTCCGTATTGCATGTGAACTATGCAAAGCGCATTAATCCAGTTAAGTGCGGATGATATGGTTAGTTTAAATTGAGAAAGCCCTTATGTGAAACGTGGATTCTGTACGAATGTGATTAACTGACACTGATGCATGATATCGATTGTCAAACATGCTCTATGGTATTAATTGCACGGGAAACTTTACAAACTCGAACTGATTTATTATACGTGTATACAATAGAACTTGACTGATTACTTGTGAGTGCATAACCTAGCATACCGAGCAAACCAAGGTGAGTTCACACAGCCAAGGCATGGGGTTCCCAGGGTGGGAATGGGATTTGATTATTTACTTATACTTACCTAGATAATGGAAATTAGTGATATGATCCTCGGGGAGGAAGGTTATTGATAAGATACGACTAGACTAGTGATACTTATAGAACTGATCTTCGCACACACGCCAGGGTTGGCTGCGATATTATGACTGATCTTCGCACACATGCCTAGGAAGGCTGCGAACTATACACTAAACTTCGCACAGGTGCCGGGTGGCCGCGATACAAATATACCTAGTCTAGAATGCTTGGAAACTTTTCCTAATCTTCGCATACATGCCTAGAGGGCCGCGATACGAACTAATACGATACATGACTTAATGAACGAACACAAGGCTTACTATACCATTACAATTACTGAACTATAAACTGTGAACTCGCTCAACTAGTTGTTGATCCTCTGTTACATGCCTTGCAGGTCGTTAGATACATGGAGCTTGCACAGGGAGGAGCAGGTCGTTGTGGAGCATGGATCGTGGATGCCATGTTAAAACATTTAAACATTTGAACTTGTGTTATACATTGGGTTTTCATACTTATGCTTCCGCTACACTTGATACTATAATTATGTTTTGAACACCTATCGTATTGAATGACTGGTTTGCATTTATTTTACTTGATATTAATTACATGTTCAATATGATTGGTGGCTTGATCCTGGTCATGTCACGATCCCAGGCGGTGATACTCCGCAGGTGGATTTTGGGGGTGTGACACCGTGCCCAAGAAGCAGCAGAAAAGACAAACCTGTAGAAGCTTCTATTGCTCACCACGGGGCCGTGCCCAGTGAACACGGGGGCGTGCCCAAAGTACTGCAGGCGCATTAATTGTAATTGCGAGTTACAATTAATGAAGAGAGATAGTGTCAGACGGGCACGGGGCCGTGCCCAGCGGACACGGGGCCGTGCCTAGGCTTTTGTTCAGCCTATAAATAGGAGTGCTTGGATCCATTGCAACTCATCCCTTGGCACACCACCTCTCTCACACTTCATCCACCACCCACCACCATCACAACACCATCATCCACCACCATCATCCATTGTCCATCATAGAGTGTGTGAGTCGTCTCGGGATCCAAGATTGATCGTAAGAGTTCTTGACAATCAAGGCCATGTTTGCCTAAGTCTCTTACATCACTTGGTGAAGACAAGTGTTTAGTATAATACTTTTTATTTTTAATATTTTGCACTTCTTAATTGGTTTTGTATTAATGACTTTAATAACAAGTTTCTTATGTTGAAGGTGATTCTTCCTTATCGTTTGTCTGTGGTGTCTTGGCATTATTTTACTGTCTATATAAAATAAAAGGTTTTCACCATTCATATCTCCACGGTCTATATGGAGGTATGTTGGCTACCAGGTCGGGGGTTAAGGGAACGGTTCGGTAAGGGTCTTGCCATTGTTCAGCGTTTAGAGGTCCTGCAAGGGACCTGGGTCAAATTTAGTAGGACCTCCTTCAATACCTAAAGGTATTGGATGGCGGGGGTCCAAACTCTTTGATCCCCTCATAAGTTAACTACTATTAATACTATAACCCGGCTATTTAGGACTGTATCCCTGCTAACTCAGACTACTTAGTCGAGGGTAACGTCACCTCCAAAAGAGGGGCCTACCATAATTTGCATTAATAACTTAATTAATTATCTTTCAATAATCCGACCCTTTAGGATTGTATCCTTGCTGACTCAAACTACTGGGTTGAGGGTAACGTCGCCTTCAAAAGAGGGGCCTACTACAATAACTAAGATAATCTCTTAAACAAGTGCAAAAGTGCGAAAATAATCAAAGGTTCTACTAATACACGAGTCGGATCCAAGTGATTCATCTTGTCTATCTGTTTTTATTTTTATTTTATTTTTCAGCATTTAGTTAGTTTTAGTTTCTTAGTTTAAAAATCTTTTTCTAACATTTTGATTTGATTAGACGTTGAGGATAAACCGGTACTAAAAGCTCTTGTGTCCTTGGACAACCTCGGTATCTTACCAACACTATACTACGTCCACGATGGGTGCACTTGTCCATATGTGTGTTTAGTGTTAGTAAATATCGTGTTTTATAAATTTAAAACTTGGCTAAAGTGTAAAAGGGCTTAAAATATATACCTAAAACATATATACACTAACGCGCATCATTCCGACAACTCAGATTTAAATAAACAAACAAATATTGTTCAAAGGCTACTAAAGACCCAGCCTGACAAGATCTACAGACAACTATGCTCTAGTTGCTTTTTCCTGACAGACAACTATTTGTTGGGGGCCTCTAGAGCTTTATTCTAGCCTCGCTTTCCTAGCAAGCAAACGTCTTAAACACCTGTCACATACGTTAAAATAAAGTCTATACATATAATGTAAAGGTGAGCATACAAGTTTGATAATAGCATATAGAGTTCGAATAGTTTACGCATAACCAGCACGTACACAGAGGAAAACGAAGCATGTTAATTATCGACATGGACCTATCGGTAGGTTCGATCGGCTGGACTGTTCGAGTGGATTGTTTCTTCCTTTGTGAAGGATGTGTTTGTGTATGATGGCTTGTCCTTTTGAAGTTTTCGTTGTAGTATTTGAGAACACTGAAGTGTTCTTACCTTTCAGGTCGATCGATCGAATGATCCGTTTGATCGGTCGGCATAACCGATCGGTTAGGAACTTCAGTAGTAGTCCTCATCAGGATGTCACTCGATCGAACAGCCTACTCGATCGAATAGCATGCTCGATCGGGTGGCATTCCTATACGACAAACGAATTGAAAATCGATTAAGTGTTGAAGCATAGTATCTCATGATCCGAGCAGTAACGTTGACGAACAGCTGTTCGATCGAACAGTACCTCGTTCAATACCATACTTCATGAAATTGCTAAGTGTGGGGCCATATGCTAGCCGATCGGCTGGCCTGGTTGATCGGCTGGCATGTCCGATCGGTTGGGCTGTTCGTTCGAACAGCCTAACCGTTTAGCCAGCATCCTGACCTGGTCAGCCTGTTCGTCTAACACTTTGCTGCCCTGATTATCTGGCGTTATATTGAGGTAGTTTGACAACGAGCTTAACCAGGGAACCTTCGTTCTTACTTGTTTCTCCTGCTTGGACAGTAATCACCCAAATCCGGTCAGTGAACGGTTCGGAATGGCGGTTTAACGTTAAATCCGAAGTCGGTGAACCTCGTGGGTAGAATCCGAATCTTGAACCTCTCATCCACTAGAATGATTGGTGAGTTGACTCAAGCTCCGTTTCTACAGGTTCGAAGGCATTGAGTGTAAAAGAGTTGAAAGAAAGTTGGAAATCCTTCTTTCAATCCTTCACAACATGTCAATGTTTAGATCTTTGGTAGATCTTAGCTTGTTTATGTGGAAATCGGTAAGACCCGAGCTATTCAGGCTGGATTGAAGCCAAAACATGAGGTTCTTGAAGAACATCATGATGACCTCAACCAAGAATGCTTAGATCTTGGTGATTTCACGGTTAAAATTCAAAAATTGAAAGATAGAAAGGTGTGGGAGCATGTTTTGATCAAGAAAGTACAAGATTTAGGATGAAAACTTATCGGAATCGGAAGAAATCAAAGAAAAGAAGGGGAGCACGAGCTGGTCGGTCAGAGCTTTCCAAAAGTGGTAAAGAATGACAATGACAGCCCTATTTATAGGCTCCAAAAGAGGAAAGGGCTGGCCGATCGGCTGGCATCCCGATTGGACAGCCTGCTCGATCGGACAGTCCGTCCGATCGGCTGGGCCGTTCAATCGGCCGATAACCTGATCGATCAATAGCCTGGTTCGAGTGTTCGGTGCGACGATTTTTGATATTTCGGTTTCGATTGAAGGCGATACGAGTACGATAGAGTTTCCCATTCAAATTACTTTCAGTCCCAACTACTATATCTAACATACAATCACCTATGCTTCACCCTATCCTTACGTTACCATTTGTCATAATTCGATTTCGATTGCATTCGGTTTGAGTTTCGAGTTTCGTTTCGAGTTTCGATTGATCACCACACAAAACATAAAGTAAACACGCACAGTTAACACGTAAGGCACACACACACGTATAACAACAACCAACGTTCGCGTAATTCGAGATTCGAGTTCGATGATAGTTAGATCGGCTTGATTACTGATTAGTTAACTTTATCGCATTGTTACTTCCTACTATTCACAGTCGTAAGTCGGTTCGCATCGATCAAACATTCGATTGCTTCGATTCTTTTTGATTACAACACTTACTCCACATAATACAAATAAAACTTAAAATAGACTATTTACAGTCAAAGAAAGTCAAAGTTGACTTGGACTTTGACTTTGACTTTGACTTTGACATTCGAAAACACGGGGTGTTACAGTTTTTGTGATGGTGGTGTTGTTTTTGGTATGGTAGTGGATTGAGTGATGGTTGATGAAATGATGGGGGCAGTGGATGAAACAACATCTGTTGAAACCACTGAACTATCAACAACTGCTGATACAACAGGTGTCTCAACATCTGTTGGCTTAGAGGTTTGATATGAGGAACTTTTGGTTTTTTGAGGAGTATGTTTAGTGGATTTGGAAGGTGTGGTTTTAGGTTGGCTAACCTTTCTTGTAGTCTTTCTTCTTTTAGTGGTTGAAGTACCCTGCTCTTCATTTTCCATCATAACTTTCTTCTCTTGTTTAAATCTTTTTGACCCCTTTATTTTCATTGTCTCTTTTTTGTTTGCTTTTTGATCAACAAGTGCATTAAGAGTCACATCAACTATTTTAGAACCATCTGTCCTTGGAATTTCGACCATAGGTTTAGACATTGGGCCTGGTGGTAGATATAAACCTTCTTTTCCCTTCTTTCCTTTCTCCCCCTTTTTGGCATCATCAGGTTTTCAACATAAATGATGGTAGGAGGAGAAGTGCCAGTGGTTTGAAGCAAATGGGACTTGATTGCCTTTATATCAGCTTGTGTATCTTTGTACCTAGCTTCCATCACATTTCTGAACATTTGAAGTTAAATCTCATGTTGTTGATTAGCATACTGTCTATGTTGACGGAGCAGAGGTTAAAACATTTGCCAAAGCTCAGTGGGGGATGGAGCAGATGTTGAAGCAGTGGATGGAACTTTTTGAGATTGTAACAACTGCTGCCGCATATTTTTGATAACTGCAACAGATGATTCAATTCTATCCACTCTATCCGTCAATTCTTTGTATTTTAAACCATCACCCAAATGAATGGGATCATCTGATTTCCCACCAGCAGTGGTTTTATCAGTAGTTGACTTAGGAAAAGTTTCCCAAAAGTCATCCACTGATGCCCCTTGTTCTTGGTACTGGGGACTTCTTTCCTCAGCAGTGGTTACCTTAGTGAACACACCAGTGTATAATGGAAACACACCAGTGGTCACCTTGGTTCCCAAAGAGGAAATTGCCTTCAAGGGAGGCTTACTATGAAACTACTGGCCAGGTGTAAATCAGTGGATTCAACACCTTTAGTAGCTGCTCCACTTGAACTACTGACAGGAATGACTTGTAATTCCTGCAGTGTAACCTCCTCAGCTGTTGATGGGTTAGCAATGGCAGAGGAATCAGACTCAGTCACTTGTTGAGGTATTTTCTCAGTGATAGGTTGTTGAGAAGAACTGATGTCTGTCTGATCCATGTCCAAGGCATTCAACAAAGGTAGAAAAGATGGTGGAATTTGTGAAGTAGGGATGCGGGTAGAAAGAGAATTTGCCCTGAGAGTAGGGCTGAGGAAGATGGATTCAAGTGGATCCAGAGCTTCATAATGTGGTGTCCCTGTGGATACAACCTGGTCCTTTTGTGAGGATGCAGGAGTGTAGGACCGGTTTTGACGCCGTTCGATTGCGTAACGAACGTTTCACGTGCGGAATCCGTGAACGAACGTGACCGAACACACGATAACGTACTTCTAACGTGATTTCATTGATAGATTTGACAATCCGGTACAAGATCTCACGTTTACACTACTTTCTCTCTCTACTTTCTCTCTCTAGAAAGTCTTCTCCAAGTCTTCTCCAAAATCTCTATCAAGAACTTCCAAAAATCTAACTAAAGTCATAACATATCTCCTATTTATATGGTCAAGGCAACTTAGTAAAAGTTCACACTAATTACAAGTTTGCCACCTTGCCATTTCTAACTAAATATGACAATATGCACTTGATTTCTTCTCGGTTTTTCACTATGACTCGGATTGACCGGATTGACGAAGGCGATAGACAAAATATGCATCAACAATCTCCCCCTTGGATATTGCCGTAGTCAATCTCGTAGTGAAACTCGTAGCGACTTGACTTTCTCTCTCTTTAAGACTCGAACAAAGATGTAGTCGACAGACAACTGCACTAACAAACTCCCCCTTGGATGTTGACGGAATCTTCAGTGAGAGTCTTCAATCATTTCCAGCTCTTCACTCTTGTTCGGTCTTTTTCAGGAACTCTGCCTGGAATCAAATTTTCTTCAAGAATTTCTTCTTGGAATCACATGCCTGGATCATTCTCTGGCTCTAACTTTCATCAGACTCCCCCTATCATCATGCTGGGATCTCTGTCTGGAAATCGTTATCACCATTGAAATCAACTCCTGGCTTTCTCCGTTTAAGCTCTTCTCTGGTTCTGATGTGTCTCCTGGCTATCCGTAGCAACAGGATCAGAAACCTGCAATACTCAAATACACTATCACAAACTAATACAATTTGCAATTCAACTTAATGAATCAACAAATCATATAAGAAAAATTATGAAGATCAAACTGTAGGTTACCATTCAACTTATTCATCAAGTTAATGAACCAAATTTGCATTTCAAATCTTCACAATTTAACACTCTCTCTCAAACCACAAGTTCAACATGTTTAGCACTTGAAATGTCAAATATCAGTTCTTCACACTCTGTTGTCGAAAATCTTTTTGTAATTTTCAAATATCAAACAAAAATACAATATTTTTGGATTTTTGAATTTATAGAAAAACAGAAATGAACACTATTTTTGAGAGATTGTGCAAGAGGATCATATCGGTTTTTGAGACATATCACCAACACCGTTGATCTTGATTAATCAGCAAATGTTAAAAACAAATTTACTTCTGATTGTCAGTATTGTTGTCCACTTAAACCTCTACACAAATTTTCAATTGATTCAAGATACATATTTAATGTATTAGCACTTAAACTTATTTGAGTGTCCCACCTCTTGAATATACTCCCGTATCCAGATCCCAATATTCTGATCTACAGGTAAGTATAACTACAAATGATATCTGTATATAAATTAGGGGAAAAATGCGAGAACTGAGGGATCTCAGGTCAGAACTTCCGTTCAGCAGAGAGATATCAGCTTTGACTTAGCAGTGGGTCCCCTTTAGAGGATCTTTTCAGCTACAACAACTGATCATCAATTTTATTGTCTAATCAGCTGAGGGCTTTATGCTATGTTTCAAGCATATGAAGAAAGTATTAGCCAGGGACTAGGTCAGAACTACCGTTCAGCAGAAGTCCCGGAATAATACCCCAGACATCAATTGAGTACAAGAACCTAGTATTCCAGAATAAGAAACCTTTCAAACGAGATTTCAGGGGTTACCTATATATCCAAGTAGTGTTCCCCACAAAATAAGTAAGTTTTGATATTATGTTTATATCTCGAATACAATTTACTAACTGTGCGAAGCCTACTGACACATCATTAGTAAGACTTGTTTAAAAACAATTTTGTCTTTACAAATCTCTAGCATGCTGTGATAGTCCACCGATGTACTATCATCTCCTCTTTTTGCAGCAAAACTCATTTTCATTTTTCAATTTTTTTAAATTTTTCAAAATTTTCTTACTCCCCCTAAAATCAAAATATGTTTCAATTTTGATTTTCCGAGGAAAAAATTGAAAAACAAACTATACAAAAATTTGACAACATTATGTGAATTACCTCAATTCACCATTCTCGTGCAAAAAACAATCAGAACTCCCCCTCACAACAAACTATTTTCCCATAATGATTTCAAAACACTCAAGTTTGTTTCAATCAAAATGGTTTTTCCGGAAAAATTAGTTTGTGTTCCAACCATTTGTAGATTTGGGGTTATCTCATCATCTTGTTTTCTTCAAACCTTTTAAAGATTTATTATTTCCAGTTTGATCATAAACCATCAGTAGAAAATCAAGTACAAATTAATGTCCCTGATTTACCACTTATGAGGCGAAAAATCACCAAAGTGAAATTTCTCAAGAAATGTGCCGATTCATGATCCACGATACCATCTTGGGATCTCCGGCAAGTCAGGTTTTTCTATTTAAACAATTTCACCCAAGCCTGACTGACCTTGGGTGATTTTGAATTCTTGCTCAACAATGGTGGAAAATTTGCATCATCCATTGCTAAACTAGAATTCTCAACTTTTACCTCAACCAATGGCTCCTCTGGTTTTACCATACC
Source organism: Helianthus annuus (assembly GCF_002127325.2). Lineage (NCBI taxonomy): Eukaryota > Viridiplantae > Streptophyta > Magnoliopsida > Asterales > Asteraceae > Helianthus > Helianthus annuus. Next base: position 97,178,156 of record NC_035442.2, read on the forward strand.
AGAATCATTGCCTGCAGGGGGCTTGTCCGACTTTGATCTGTCAGATTCATCGCCGACCTTTTCCTTCTTCTTCTCCTCTTTTGTCCTCAGATTTGTATCTGATGAATTCTTTTTGCTCGACTTTGCAGATGAAGGAGTAGATTCATCAGAACTATTAATCTGTTTGTCCCGTGAACCCGAGGACAAAATCTTCTCGAGATACTCTCTCGCTTTCTTTCTTTTCTTCCTCAGTCTGTCTTTCTGCCCCTGTGAAAGTTTAACTTTCTTTTCCTGAATTGACTGTACTGGAACTTTAGGTTTCAGAACCTTTTGCTCCTGGGGCTTGACTTCGACTGGAATTTTTGCCATTTTCTGAAAATTAGCCCTCAATCTTTCATTCGATTTCCTCGGGCAATCTCTGGCAATGTGACCTTTGATGTTGCAATTAAAGCACCTTCTGGTCTCATAACTCCAATACTGGCAGTTAACAGCAATGTGTCCGTGATAGCCGCAGCTGTAACACACTCTGTTATCGCACCTATCACCATTTTGAGTCCAAACGCTCAGATCAAAGCATTGTTTGGCTTGGTGATATTCTTTTCTCAAACTTGCTGGATTTGGCTTTAAAGCACTGTGGTCCGACCTGCACCACTTTTTACCAACAATTTTTGAATTTTCATTTTTTACTTTTTGTAATTTTTTCTTTTGATTGGATGATCGATCTGATGAACTTTTATTATCTTTTTGTTTCTGTTCCACTTTCTTCTTCAAAGGTTTCTGTTTAGAACATTCACCTTTTTCAGTCGATTGTAGAACAGTTTTCTGAAATTTTTCTTTTAAATTTAAAAACAATTTTTGTTTTTCAATTTTAACATGTTCATCATCAGATTTTACATCACAATCTTCAACTTTGACAGAGTCAAAGTTTGTGACATCGTCACTTATTGGAACAGAATTGATCGGTTTTGGACAAGGAATATTCAACTTGTCAGATTTAGTCGCAAAACTGATCAATTTCTTTTCAAGTTCATCAATCTTGTTTCTGGAATTCTCAGCTTCTTTTTCAAACTGAGATATTCTTTCAAGATGAGACTTGATTGAATTTTCATTTTCATTTTTCAAATTTTCAAGAACAGATTTTTCATCTATCAAAACTTTTATCTGTTCCTGAAATTTTGATTCATTTGCTTTCAGATTTTTATTTTCAAGCTTAATCCAGAAATCCTCATCTTCTAACGATTTCTTTTTGCTTTCAAACTCTTTTTCAAGCTCTTTGATTTTCTTTTTAGCACTTTCACATTCTTTCTCCAAATTTATAATTTTCTGAAGATGTGAATTGATCAGTTTTTGCTTCTCAATGTTGTTTTGACTAAAAACATTTCTCCCATCTTCAAGAATTTTTAGTTGATTTTGAAATTCTTTTTCACCTTTAGCCTTTTCAATTTCAAAATCTTTAATCTTCTTTTCAAAACACTTTTCTTTATCTTTTAACTTCATGTTTTCAAAAGTCAAACTGTTCAAACCAACCAACAGTTTGTCATTTTCAGCTTTTAACTTTTCACAAATTTTCTGAACCATAAGAATCTGTTTTTCATCAGCCTGCTTTTCTTCTTTCAACTTCTTGATTTCCAATGCCAAACTTTCCGCATTTTTGATGAGTTTGTCATTATCAGTCTTGAAGCTGTCACATTTTGAGCATGCTAATGCAGAACTTGAAGATCCAACTTCTACAGATTCTTCATTCTTTGGAGTACCCTTTGTTTCCTTCTTGTATGTACCTGCACAAACAATTTTTACAAAATCAAGAGGTTTTAAATTTTCATCAATATAACATCCTCTTTTATAATCATATCTCATGTTATGTTTTGCACCATAACATATACAGATTCTCTTATCAATTTCAGTAATCACATCCAAATTGATTTTATCTAAATTTCCCAGATTCAGTTTTTCTAGATTCTCTTTTACTCTATTCATCAATATCTTCTTTTTATCGAGATTTTTATAATAACGTTTTTGAAGTTTATTGATGAAATCAGATGGATGTAATTTCGAGAATTTAGGTTTTTGTTTTAACTCCTTTAAAACATCATCCCATTCAGCAGGTAAAGCAGCCTCCAACTTCAATGTCTGCTCAGTATCTGTCAAATTTATATCAAATGATTTTAACTTCTCTATCATGTAATCGAATCTTTTTTCCATCTCTTTCAAACTCTCATTCTGTTGACAAGCAAAATTTTCAAATCGAAGAGTCCAAACATGTTTATCATCTTGATTGAAAATCCTCGTACGATATCTCCCAAAATCATTTATCTTTCCAACAAAATCATTTTCCTTTTCGTCAAATACCATCGTCATTTTTCGCACAAACAAATCCAACACGTGTTTACGTTCAAATGATGACAATTTGGCCTTGGGCTTTTACGGCTTCACATGCATACAAATGTTTGGACGGTTGAATTTAAAAATGAATGTGGGCGGTGGGTTGGGTAATGTACAAAATGGATTGGGCGGTGGGCTTTGGTATATGACGGTGGAGTGGTAGTAACAAGTCTTGGGCTTTAATTGGTTATTATTATGTAATGGGGCGGTGAAGATGTTTGATTGGGTTTCGTGGGCGGTGCAAAGTAATCAACAACCACAGCACATGTTCACTTTAATGATTTTAATGAACTGACGAAAACTTGGCCTGTGTAATAAATCAACCACCAACAATCCTTTCACATGGGCTGCACATGGAATCGGCTGACAAATGGTGATGTACTTAAAGACAACAACAACTTCTAAGCGATGTAGCCGACAACAACAGCAAGATCAGACAGTCACGTGAAGAAGATGACTTAAGAGCGGACCACACGCTGACACATAAGCGGTTCAGAAGTTGATTTATCAGCGGTTCAGAAGTTGTCACACTTTGAGCGATTCAGAAAATTTATAACACAAAAGCGATTCAGAAGGTGACTTGGAGCGGTTCAGGTCAGAAATTTTGAGCGGACCAGACCCTAACCTATGAGCGATCCAGACTCTAACCTATGAGCGGTCCAGACATTCATTTCAAGCGAACCAGATATCAAAAGCGTTCCTATGAGCGGTCCAGACACGTAAGTTCGAGCGGTTCAGAAATTTTGACGTTCAAGCGGTTCAGCCTGTTCGTATAAGCGAACCAGACATGCAGATCTGCAACTTTGACGCAAAGACGAACTGAAAAATCGCGATTACTCCTAAACGGCTCGGAATTTCGAGCTGAAAATTGGTAGGGTTGTAGATCGGGTCTAAACGCACAACATATCCAAAAATCAGACGAAACGGACCGTATTTACCTGTTCGATTTTACGTTTTTCAGTAAAAAACGTAAGAAACAAGTAGAAAATGATGAAATCGACGAAATTGGATCTGAATCGGCTCTGAATCAGTACGAAAACGATGTGTTTGATCAAGCAATCGAGCTCCTAGCTCTGATACCACTTGTAGGACCGGTTTTGACGCCGTTCGATTGCGTAACGAACGTTTCACGTGCGGAATCCGTGAACGAACGTGACCGAACACACGATAACGTACTTCTAACGTGATTTCATTGATAGATTTGACAATCCGGTACAAGATCTCACGTTTACACTACTTTCTCTCTCTACTTTCTCTCTCTAGAAAGTCTTCTCCAAGTCTTCTCCAAAATCTCTATCAAGAACTTCCAAAAATCTAACTAAAGTCATAACATATCTCCTATTTATATGGTCAAGGCAACTTAGTAAAAGTTCACACTAATTACAAGTTTGCCACCTTGCCATTTCTAACTAAATATGACAATATGCACTTGATTTCTTCTCGGTTTTTCACTATGACTCGGATTGACCGGATTGACGAAGGCGATAGACAAAATATGCATCAACAAGGAGGAGTTTCAGGCTCAGGTTGAGATCTTTCAACCAACTGCTGTAAGGAAGTAGCAGCAGTGGTTATTGGTGACTTTGGTGTTGTCACATGGATTACTTCTGGGATCTCATCTTCCAGAAGATCTTTTATGGAGGGTTTGGGGGGCTTTTTGATAATTTTTATTTTGGTGGTCTTTTTGGTGATTTTTGGTGTGGGTTTCACAGCAGTGGTTGTGCTGCTGTGATCACCAGGAGCAGCGGGCTCAACAGCAGGGACCTGAGGTGCAGAGGTTATCTCAGCTAAATTTTGCTCAGGTTCCTCTGTTTGTGTTTGAGAAGGTTTTGACAGCCTTGTAAATGTTTTAGAAGATAGGCTGTTTATTTGAAAAGGATTTCCTTGGATAAGCACATGTGCACTATCCTTGGGGATTTTCTTTTGTAAATAAAAACTAAAAAACCTTGGAAATAGTAAAAATGGTTTCTTATTATTTTTGATATTATTAACATTTTTCACCACGTCATTGAAAATATCCTGGGAGTAATTGAAGTCAACTTCTGCCATGATAGCATATCCCATGTATTGGATTTTCAATGGTATTTCATTGAAGGCAGTTGTTTTATTTGAAACACACATGAGGAGGGTATGGAATAAAAATCTCATTGGAGGTGGAAAACTCCCCTTTTGTAAAGTATCTTTTATCATTTGTTCCTCATACCCCCTCTCAATCAAATCAGTTTGATATTCTTCCTTTGGGAAGGAAGTTTTACCTGTATGATCGTTTATTTCAAACACCCCAGAGATGGTTTGAGGTGTGACACCAACCTGAATTCCCCTAACTATTGAAGTAATAGCCCAGGGCTTTTTGTCCTGGCTTTCAATTTTTGCATGTTTCCAGAAATCTCAGAGGGTATCCAGGTAGATAGGTGCATTGCAAGTTAGCAAGGTTTTGTACTTTGACTTGGAAAGAGCATCAATGACAGAGTGAAAGGTTGTGTTTTGACTTGTTTTCTCAAGTGTACACAAATAGTTATGAGGGGTTTTTAGTGCGAGAGCTATGGTGAATTCGAAAGTAGTTGCGAGATAAGGAAGAAGATGAATGATTTGAAGGTTTTTGATGGAAACTGCTTTTGAAAGGAATTTTGAATTCGATTCGATAGTGAAAACCCTGTTTGGGGTTTTGATCAGGGCTTTATAAAGTGAAAAAGTGAATGCTGACTTGGCTGTAACATTTGTGCTCGAAATCATTATGAACAGTTCAATTATCAATAAAACAATGTTATTTGATCCCAATGTTTGTTTGGTTGTGTTTTACATTTTTCATGTTTTGACTTTTGTTCGATTTCAAACTCTACATCGCTTTCTGGAGAATTATACGCAAACTGGTGCGTAAACTTACTCAGTTTAATGCGACAAATATTCCGGAACATCAACATACCTTAAATAACCTTTACATAACTTAGAAATAAGTTTTGAAGGCCTTGGTATAGCAAAAACAAGTTAATTCGCTTACAGGGACTAAATTTGACAAACTGCGAAAGTATGCCAATTCGAACTGGAACGAACATTCCGGAACATGTCCATAAGTTAAACATACCATAAATATCCTTTACATAGCTTAGAAATAGGCTTTGAGGGGTTTGGTATGCTAAAACAAACTTTTGGATCATTCAGGGGCTAAAAGTGTCAAAAAGTGCACAAGTTTGCACTTTTGCGCATAACTTACGTTCTGAATACATCCGGACAACCAAAAATTTATGTAAGTATCCTTATATTATGCCTTAGTGTTTGGCATGAGAAAAATCCATTCGTCACGCAATTTGGATCATTTTTCGCGCTTATGCGCATTCCGTCGTAATTAACCGAACATCGCGATCGTACGGCCAAACGAACCAACATCCGGCATATTTTTGAGCATGTTTCATGTCCAAAATGTTTAGGCATCATTTTAGGGCCTTAAAGTTGGCTTTACGGGCCTTAGAAGTGTCAGAAATGGCTTAAATATGCAACAGGGACCAAAACTGCCATTTCTGAAAGTTTGTGCAGATCAGACATGCCCAGGCGGCCCGCCTGAGTTTTGTCTATATGCTGACGCGGGCCGCGTGGCCCCTACAGATGCAGAAACTTTGTTTTCTTGCAAAACTTGGCCTTTCAAACACCCCAAAGGGCAATGCCCTTTCACAATCTCAGGAGTTAAGGGTCATTTTGAGCCACCACAACATCTTGACAAGTGTACGCATAAGATCGTGGCATGATATTCAAGAAACGATTCTAACGGTTTTACTTTTCCTATAAATCCCCCCCCATTTGTGTTAAAACCCACAAAACTGATCAAAGAGCTCTAAGTTGTTGCTATTGCTTCATACCTGAGCTCCTGGATCAAGTTTAGCTTTCGGGGACACTTCGTAAGTGTTCTTTCGTTCTTTTAATCGCTTTCTAGTGCTAAAGTCAAACTTTGTTTGACTTTCCGCGTTGACCAGCTTATGGTCAACACGAAGTTCATTAGAACTTCATAACGTGAGCGTGATCACGATGGTTATAGTCCATGGCGACTATACCTACTGATTACCACGTTATCTAGGCTCAGTGACGAGTCGTAGTTTCAGCCAAAATGCGCATTCTTGCGTATTTTGTAACCAAACTACTCGTGAGCATCAAGGCCGTTTGTTTTGATGCCAAACCTGTTTTATAAACTTAGTTAAGCATGTTCTAACATGCTTAGCTCGTCATTTTTAGTATAGTGCTTATATAGGGTCGTAAGGTAAGCGATCTAAACCATCGCTTATACTTTCAAACCCGACCCAGCTGGTCGATCATTAGGATCCGACCAAACACATTAGGTGACCATAGCTGTAACCTTCCGAGGTTATACCTTATGGTCACGATGTTAGGCGTTCCAAACGCGTTATACGTGAACGACGCGTTAAGGTAGCATAAGCTACCTAAACAGGTCGTAATGGGTCGCAAGCACTTAGGTTAGGTTTCATTTTAGTATGTAGGCTTTGTTAAACCATATTACACGAGTCTCCATACTCGTTTGGTTTACGAACCCGCATACTATCCGATCCTCCGATTTAGATCCGGTATATTAACGTAGTTACCTATATTAGGTGCCGTTTGATATCCGTGATCTCTAGCATTATTTCGTTGTTGTACAAGAACTTCAAAGCAATCTCAGGTGAGTACATTGAACCCCTCTTTTACTGTTTTCCAAACTGTTTTGGGGTGAAACACATGTGCCTACTTGTTACTTTCATGCTTTCCATGTTTTCACATCATATACCAGCTATGTTCGTTAGTACGTTATAGTACATGATTTCATTACACTTCATGCTCTGTACGCCCATTGTGTGCGTACTTAGTACATTGTTTTACATTACATTTCATGCTATGTATGCCCATTGTGTGCGTACTTAGTATATTGTTTTACATTACATTTCATGCTATGTATGCCCATTGTGTGCGTACTTAGTACATTGTTTTACATTACATTTCATGCTATGTATGCCCATTGTGTGCGTACTTAGTACATTGTTTTACATTACACTTCATGCTATGTATGCCCATTGTGTGCGTACTTAGTACATTGTTTTACATTACATTTCTGCTATGTATGTTGACTGAGCATGCTAGTACAATGATTCACATGACTTTTATGCTATGTATGCCCATTGTGATCACGCCATTCGTTAGTAGGTAGTGGTACCATAGGAATTGACAACTCCCGTTCCGGACATGCTAGGTTGGTTTGGATGAAAGGAATGACCGAATTCGATATACATAACTTAGATAAACCATTAATTTGTTTAAGGGTTTATCGCCACAGTCTCAAGGCTTGGATGTATGCATTTTCACAATACCGCATAAATGTTTGTATCTGTATAGCAAGCATTTGTTCCACAAAACATAACGTTGATTTAAACCATGTTTTACTTCAATGCCTTGTTTTTGTGCATTTTACATATGGTTTAGTCGATACATTTCACTACCCATACATGATATATTTTGGGATACACATTACATGATTTACATTAAACATAAACATGTTGACATTGATATACACATTTGGTGGTTTACATTGAACATAGACATTACGATATGGTTTACACAATAACACTTGACAACTGATTTATACATGAACAATTTACATGGTGGTTGGTTTGGGTAAATGGTTTGAGTAACGTGGCATATGTAATATGATACAAACATGGTGGATACGCCGCTGGTACTTCCTATATATAAGTGTTTGTATGATATTACATATCGTAGCGTTATCTAAATCATTTCTGTTTAGACATCTTTCGTTTTACACAAATAACATCTTCTTCACAAGACATTATTTTTACAAACAACTTATCTTATACAAATTCATTTTACTAGGTTATACATTTAACCTTACACTTTATTTATACGTATCATCTGAACTTATCGTTTTTCATGCGATTTACAAAACAAAACAAATTACAAGGTTCATGACTGACTGTTATTAAACGTTTCTTTAAACTCAAGTCATGAATCCCATTTTTCACAAAACCTATGTATCTCACATGCATTTTTATGCTGACGTACCTACTTTCACATGTGTTTTCAGGAGCTGTTCCATAGGATGATGATCATGACACTAGGGCGGACCTGTGCCTTAGAGACTAAAAATGAAGATAGACTAGTTTAATTATGTCACGAACTCTTTGTTTTCCTGTTTAAGACAATGTATTACGCTTGTTAAATAAATAAAATGTAACTTTGGTTTCCATGGTTATGAAACAATTAATTCTGTCCCAACACTCCCCGGCGTTTCCGCCGTGGTTGCATGTTATACGCGGCCGGGGTGTGACAGTGGCAACGGTTACAAAATATCTGACGGCTAAGTACTGTCCACGTGACAACCTCTGATGAATAATGGATGACAGTTGTTTGGGAAACCACTGATGGAACAATATCAGTGGTTTACAGTGGTGAAAATGAAAACAATGGTTGATTTTTGACAATCAGTGGATTGGTCATCAGTGGGTTCAAAACACTGAGGTTTGACAACAGTGATGAATAATGAAAGAGAGATAAACAGAGGTTATCTTTAAGCAGTGGATAGAATTCAACAGAACAGATATTTGAACCAAAACATTGGTTATGGCAGACTTTTAAGGATTAATGAAAACTATTTTTAAGGATGAATTTTTGATTTTTTGAAAACATTTGAATGCTTTTTATTTATAGAAAACAGGATGTTGCCTGTTATTCCATATTAAGCATTTCAATCCTAGAGATCAAGCTTTCAAAGGTAGATGTGTCTAAAGCCTTTGTTAGCACATGTGCCAGCTAATCTTTAGTATGGACATGATGCAGAGAAATTAAACTTTTTTCATAGCTGATCTTTAGTATGGACATGTGCCAGCTGATCTTTAGTATGGATAGCTGATCTTTGTTAGCACATGTGCCAGCTGATCTTTAGGTAGATGTGTCTAAAGCCTTTCAAAGGTAGATGTGTCTAAAGCCTTTGTTAGCACATGTTAGCACAAAGTGATGTCTGATGTCAATGTGTTTGGTGGTTGAATGTGAAACTAGATTTTTGATGATATTTTCTGCCGCCTGACTATCCAACATGAGAGGTGTCTTTAAGGCAGTGATACCAAAATCAAGTAGTTGATTTTGAAGCCATAACAGTTGGGCTGTACAGCTTGCAGCAGCAATATACTCCGCCTCAGCAGTGGATGCTGAAACAGCTGCTTGCTTTTTGCTTTGTCAAGATACTAAGCAATCACCTAGAAATTGATACCCTCCTGATGTGGACTTCCTTGTTGCATTACACCCAGCAAAGTCACTGTATGTTAAACCTGAAAGCTTAATATTCCCATTAGCAAGGTACCAGATACCAAGTGTGGGAGCACTTTTTATGTATCTGAGTATGCTTTTCACAGCTATTAGGTTAGACTTTCTAGGGGCTGATTGGGATCTTGCACAAACATATGTTGCAAACATGATGTCTGGCCTAGAAGCAGTTAGGTACAATAAAGACCCAATCATGCTTCTATATAAGGTTTGATCCACCAAATAATCCTTCTCATCAGTCATGACTAGCTTGGTGGTTGCCATGGGTGTACTACATGGTTTATAGTCATTCATCTCAAACTTATTTAAAAGTTCTTTAGCATATTTGCTTTGATGAATGAATGTACCATTTTGCATTTGTTTTACTTGGAGACCAAGAAAACACTGTAGTTCAACCATTGCACTCATCTCAAACTCAGCTATCATGAGTTGTCTGAACTCTTCACACATTTTAGAACATGTGCTTCCAAAAATGATGCCATCCACATAAATTTGGACAATCATCAAGTCTTTCCCTCTCCATTTTAGAAACAGTGTTTTGTCTATTTTACCTCTTGTGAAACCAATAGAGAGAAGAAAGGTGGAAAGAATTTCATACTAGGCTCTAGGTGCTTGTTTCAAGCCATACAAAGCTTTATTTAGCTTGTAGACATGATCTGGATTAAATGGATCCTCAAAACTAGGAGGTTGACAAACATATACCTCTTCTTGAATCTTACCATAGAGGAATGCACATTTGATATCCGTTTGAAACACCTTTATATTGTGCTTGACAGTAAAGGCCAAGAACAGTCTTATAGCTTCCAATCTTGCTACAGGGGAAAAAGTTTCATCATAGTCAATGCCCTCTTCCTGTCTGAAGCCTTGAACCACAAGCTTTGCTTTATTCTTGACAACAATGCCCCTTTCATCAGTTTTATTTTTGAAGACACACTTTGTGCCAATAGGACTCACACCCTCTGGCAGTGGTACAAGCTCCCATACTTGTTGTCTCTTAAACTATTTTAGCTCTTCTTGCATGGCTTCCACCCAACTGTTGTCTTTCAGTGCCTCTTGGTACTTGACAGGTTGATGAAGTGATAGAAAACCAGCAAAAAGACAGATGTTTTGGGATTGACTTCTTGTGAGCACCCCTTCACTGATGTTACCATTGATTTGGTCTGGTGGATGAGACTTCAAGAAGATTAAATCTCCTTTGTATGGAACAATGGCATTTAAGGGTGAGGGCTGCATATGTAAATCATCGGTGATTATCAACTTGGCAGCGGAAATTACATTAGGACCGTAGTTAGGAAATATTTTATCAGAGTAAAACACCACATGTATATTGGGATAAAACCCAAGTTTTTATTACAAACTGATTTATAGGGAATAACCCAATTTTATTGAAATAAAACATCTTCTTTTATTTAGGTAACTTTTATAGCCACTTTTTCCAAGCCTTCAGTGCTTTCCAGCTGGCTTCTAGTTGGCTTTCACATTTTGTTAACTGAAGCGCGTTTAAAAACATTTTGTCAGTGGGAAATACTGGTGAGTGAATCCCAGTTTAATCAAGAAGAGTTCTATCATTTACAGTATTGAGAGCGATTACAATGTTTATGTCTACACAATTACTCATTCAGTACTGTCAATCCTGACTAGTGGGTCATATTACACATTGGCTAACTCTTTGTCCAACGGTAACGTGTTCCACATTTTGTATACAAAACCCCAACACACCGGTAGTAATTGAAGACTACAAAGACTCAATCACTGCTTAATCACATTGAAAATATTTAAGGTTTTGTAAAAACAGTTTACAAAAAGGAGATTACTCACATTGCTATCTTAGGTTTTCTTTAAAGGTTTCCAGGTGATTATCTATAATTTACACAAATGCACACGCGTTAGTATAATAACCCAATATTTATATTAACGATACCCTCCCCGTGACGGCATTCCAACGACTACGTCGGGCAGAACCACGACAGCCGTTACGGAACCCTCGATCAATCGGGCAGTGTATCTAATACGTAACCGGGGTTATGATACTTACAACGGAGCAGAACTTCGTTTTTTAGGGGGGTATTATACCCGAGAATTATATTAATTCTTCAGAAATTTAAGAGAGAAAGAGTGTGTGAGCATCGGAAAACGAAAGCCGAAGCCCTCTACTTATAGGGCCTGATTTCGAGTTTTACGCGGCCCCCGTAAGATGTAGCTAAGGGCTACGCGGCCCACGAGGCTCCCTAGGGTAGGCCCTAGGTTTGCTGATTCGACTCGTAGCCTCCACACGCGTCTCGACACATGGCGCCCTAGGGTTTCGGCCTGATCACCTTGCTGTCGCGGCCCGCGTAAGCTTGGGCTTACTTCTACGCGGCCTGCGAGCGACACCTGAATTTTGTTTTTAATTAATTTTTATAAAAATAAAGGTATTTGGGCTCGGTTTTCACATACGGGGTATATTTTAAGATATATTGAGGTATTTAAATATATTTTAGGGCGTCGAAAATATTTTGGAGGGTTGTTATATCCTTCCCACCTTGTTTTAGAGCTCGTCCTTGAGATCTACTGGAATAAGTGTGGATATTTCCTTTGCATTTCTGATTCAAGTTCCCATGTATATTCTGGTCCTCTTTTGGAGTCCCAGTTCACTTTGACCAGAACTAATCACTTGTGCTTGAGGTTCATAACTTTCCTATCTTCAATCTGTAGAGGCCTCTCTACAAATTTTAACTGCTCATTTACCTCTATGTCCTTAAGAGGCACTACCAGTGATTCATCAGCTAAGCATTTCTTGAGATTAGATACATGAAATACATCATGTATTCCTGCCATTTCCTCTGGCAGTTGTAGCTGATAGGCTACAGGTCCTATTCTTCTAATAATCTCAAAAGGTCCAACATACCTGGGACTTAGCTTTCCCCTCTTGATGAATCGTACAACTCCTTTCCAAGGAGAGACTTTTAATAATACTTTATCTCCTACCTAAAATTCCAACGGCTTTCGCCTGTTATCTGCATAACTCTTCTTTCGATCACATGCTGCTTTCAGTCTTTCCTTGACTTGTATGATCTTGTTAGTCGTTTCTTGTACTAGCTCAGGTCCAGATAGTTGCTTTTCCCCAATTTCTGCCCAACAAACTGGGGATCGGCACTTTCGTCCATAAAGTGCTTCGAATGGTGCAGCGTTGATACGTGTGTGATAACTGTTATTATAAGAAAATTCTATTAATGGTAAGTGATCGTGCCAATTACCTCCATTTGAGGATGATAAGCTGTGCTTAGATTTAACTTGGTTCCCATTGCTTTTTGGAAACTTGTCCAAAAATGAGAGGTAAAATGGCTATCCCTATCAGACACAATTGATAAAGGAATTCCATGTAATGAAACTATTTCATTTACATATAACTTAGCTAATTGTTCCATACTGAAAGTTTCCTTCATTGGTAGGAAATGAGCTGACTTAGTTAGCCTGTCTACAATCACCCAGATTGTATCATTACCTTTTCTTGTTTTGGGTAATTTAGTAACAAAATCCATTGTTATTAATTCCCATTTCCAAACTGGCATTTCTAATTGTTGCAATAAACCTAAGGCTTTCTGATGTTCAGCTTTAACTTGTGAACAGGTTAAACATTTAGAAACATAAGCTGCTATATCCTTCTTCATTCCTATCCACCAAAACTTCTTTCTTAAATCCTGATACATCTTATCACTTCCAGGATGCATCGTATACTTAGACTTATGGGCTTCTTCTAATATGCTGTGGCATAGGTTTCCTAATTTAGGTATCCACATTCTTTTCTTATGGAATCTCCAAATTCCATCTGTTCCTTGTTCTAGTTCCTTAATCATTCCTTTTAATTTTTCAGTATCATCCTTGATTATTGATTCTTGTACTTTTCTAATATGTTCATTTAAATCTACTTGCAGATTTAATTTAAGAGAACGTACCCTTTTTGGCTTTTCATGATACTTTCGACTTAAAGCATCAGCCACCACATTGGACTTTCCTGCATGATACTGGATATTACAATCGTAATCACTAAGGATTTCCATCCAGCGTCTTTGTCTCATATTTAACTCCTTTTGCCCGAAAACCTACCTTAAACTCTTATGATCAGTGAAAATGGTAATTTACTACGATAAAGGTAATGTCTCCAAATTTTCAGGGCAAAAATTATGGCTCCAAATTCTAAATCATGGGTTTAATAATTCTCTTCATGATTCTTAAGTTGTCTGGATGCATAAGCTATAAGCTTTTGGTGTTGCATCAACACACATCCATAACCTAACTTAGAAGCGTCACAATAGACTACAAAGTCTTCAGTTCCTTCTGGTAATGCTAGTATGGGTGCGTTGGTTAATCTTTGCTTAAGGATTCTAAAGGCTTCTTCTTGTTTCGGTCCCCATTCAAACTTAATGGATTTACAAGTTAACTTAGTTAAGGGAATGGCTATTCTAGAAAAATTTTGAATAAATCTTCTATAATAACCGGCCAATCCTAAGAAACTTCTAACCTCGGTTGGCGATTCAGGGGTTTTCCATTTAGTAATTGCTTCGATCTTGGTGGGATCCACATGAATTCCTTCATGATCGACTAAATATCCAAGAAACTATACCTGTTCTAACCAAAACTCGCACTTTAAAAACTTTGCATAAAGCTTTTCTTTCTTTAATAAACTTAGTAGTGCATGCAAATGCCATGCGTATTCCTCTTTACTCTTAGAGTAAATGAGAATATCATCTATAAAAACAATTATGAATTTATCCAAATATGGCTTACATATTTGGTTCATCATGTCCATAAATGCAGCTGGGGCATTGGTTAGACCAAATGGCATGATAGTAAATTCATAATGGTCATACCTTGTTCTAAATGCGGTCTTAGGAATGTCCTCTTCCTTTACCTTTAATTGATGATATCCTGACCTTAAATCAATTTTAGAGAAAAATCGAGCTCCTTGCAGTTGATCTAACAGATCATCGATCCTTGGTAATGGGTACTGGTTCTTAATCGTGACCTTGTTCAACTCACGGTAGTCAATGCACATACGCATTGACCCGTCCTTCTTTTTGACGAATAAAATTGGTGCTCCCCATGGTGATGAACTTAGCTGTATGAAACCTTTCTCCAATAATTCGTCTAACTGTTTCTTCAGTTCCTTCATTTCTACGGGTGCCAAACAATAAGGTGCTTTTGCAATCGGTGTTGTTCCTGGTAGCAGATGGATTCTGAATTCGACTTCCCTATCTGGCGGTAGTCCTAGTAATTCTTCTGGAAACACATATGAAAACTGAGACAATACTGGAATGTCTTTTAGTTCTTTTCCTTTAGTGTTAGTGATTATAGAAATCAAATACACTAATGACCCTTTTCTTATATAACTTGTTGTTTTCATCACAGAGATGAATTTCGTGGATCTAGATGGCTTATCTCCTTTAATTGTGATCTTTTCACCCTTTGGTGAATTTACTTGAATTGACTTTTGATCACATAAAATACTGGCTTTATTGGCTATTAACCGATACATTCCTAAAACGACATCGAATCCTGCCAGATTCATTAGGTAAAAGTTTGCAATAAACTTTTGATTTAAAAATTCTATTCTTGTTCTTTGTAAGATTTCAGAAATCCTAACGATTTCTCCATTTGCTATGTCTACTAGACATTCTTGTGGAAGTTTAGTTAATGATTGATTAAGAAGTTTGCAAAATGAAGTATTAATAAAAGTTTGGTTCGCACCAGAGTCAAATAATACTTTAGCAAA